>NC_092097.1:59949702-60101534 GCF_045679555.1 Salvelinus alpinus
GGGGTACCTTGGTAAGGAGGTGGTAGGTGTACCTTGGTAAGGATGTGGTAGGTGTAGGAGTACCTTGGTAAGGATGTGGTAGGTGTAGGGGTACCTTGGTAAGGATGTGGTAGGTGTAGGGGTACCTTGGTAAGGATGTGGTAGGTGTAGGGGTACCTTGGTAAGGATGTGGTAGGTGTAGGGGTACCTTGGTAAGGATGTGGTAGGTCTAGGGGTACCTTGGTAAGGATGTGGTAGGTATAGGGGTACCTTGGTAAGGATGTGGTAGGTGTAGGGGTACCTTGGTAGGGATGTGGTAGGTGTAGGGGTACCTTGGTAAGGATGTGGTAGGTGTAGGGGTACCTTGGTAAGGATGTGGTAGGTGTAGGGGTACCTTGGTAAGGATGTGGTAGGTGTAGGGGTACCTTGGTAAGGATGTGGTAGGTGTAGGGGTACCTTGGTAAGGAGGTGGTAGGTGTAGGGGTACCTTGGTAAGGAGGTGGTAGGTGTAGGGGTACCTTGGTAAGGATGTGGTAGGTGTAGGGGTACCATGGTAAGGAGGTGGTAGGTGTACCTTGGTAAGGATGTGGTAGGTGTAGGGGTACATTGGTAAGGATGTGGTAGGTGTACCTTGGTAAGGATGTGGTAGATGTAGGGGTACATCAGGCCCTTCTTGTGTCTGTGTTGGGCCACTCTGAGGACCTCTGGAGCCACCATGGGGAGTGGAGGGGTAGTGATGTCCATGTGGTTCCTGGTCGGCATTGACAGCAAAGACGGGATCTGGGCATTCAGATGACCGCTGACCTCTAACCCCTGAGCCACAGGAGGGGTCACCGTTGGGTTAGCCTGAGAGGGGAGAAGAGGGCTGTAAGGTCTGTCCTCAAGCTCTGTCAGGGTTCTCATTGGAAAAGTTCAGATCGTGCGTTTTGAAATAGTGTTCTACAGTTGGGTGCCTGCCAATCATCACATCTCAGAACCTCCTGGGTGCCTGCCAATCATCACATCTCAGAACCTCCTGGGTGCCTGCCAGTCATCTCAGAACCTCCAGGGTGCCTGCTAATCATCTCAGAACCTCCAGGGTGCCTGCTAATCATCTCAGAACCTCCAGGGTGCCTGCTAATCATCTCAGAACCTCCTGGGTGCCTGCTAATCATCTCAGAACCTCCAGGGTGCCTGCCAATCATCTCAGAACCTCCAGGGTGCCTGCTAGTCATCTCAGAACCTCCAGGGTGCCTGCTAGTCATCTCAGAACCTCCAGGGTGCCTGCTAGTCATCTCAGAACCTCCAGGGTGCCTGCCAATCATCTCAGAACCTCCAGGGTGCCTGCTAGTCATCTCAGAACCTCCAGGGTGCCTGCTAGTCATCTCAGAACCTCCAGGGTGCCTGCTAGTCATCTCAGAACCTCCAGGGTGCCTGCTAGTCATCTCAGAACCTCCAGGGTGCCTGCTAGTCATCTCAGAACCTCCAGGGTGCCTGCTAATCATCTCAGAACCTCCAGGGTGCCTGCTAGTCATCTCAGAACCTCCAGGGTGCCTGCTAGTCATCTCAGAACCTCCAGGGTGCCTGCCAATCATCTCAGAACCTCCAGGGTGCCTGCTAATCACCTCAGAACCTCCAGGGTGCCTGCTAATCATCTCAGAACCTCCAGGGTGCCTGCTAATCATCTCAGAACCTCCAGGGTGCCTGCCAATCATCTCAGAACCTCCAGGGTGCCTGCTAGTCATCTCAGAACCTCCAGGGTGCCTGCCAATCATCTCAGAGCCTCCAGGGTGCCTGCCAATCATCTCAGAACCTCCAGGGTGACGGAACCAAACATCCACATGACTTCAGAATATTAACTGCCTTCAGGAAGTATTCAGGAAGTATTCAGGAGGTCTTCAGAACCCTGGACGTTTTTCCACATGCTGTTGTGTTACAGCTTGGAATTTAAAAAATTGATTAAATTGAGAGTTTGTATCACTGGCCTACCCACAATACCCCATAATGTCATGTGGCATTATGTTTTTACAAATTTGTTCAAATGATAGGGTGTTCCCCCACAAAAAGCATTATTTCATTCAATATTTATGAAAATATGTTCATTCAGAAGCAACAACAGTCCATATCCTGTCTCTACCATATATACAGTGCAGAGCATTCGGCAAATACTCTGACACCTTCGCTTTTTCCACATTTGATCTTATTTAATTCTAAAATGTATTTAAAAAAAGAATTACCTCATCAATCTTCACACAATACCCCATAATGACAAAGTAAAAAAACATGTTGGTTTTGTAACAAACGAAAAAAAACTGAAATATCACATTTATGTAAGTATTCAGACCTTTTACTCAGTACTTTGTTGAAGCACCTTTGGCAGCGATTACAGCCTCTAGTCTTCTTGGGTATGACGCTATAAGCTTGGCATACTTATTTGGGGAGTTTCTCCCATTCTTCTATGCATATCCTCAAGCTCTGTCAGGTTGTACGCTACGGTCAGAAGACGCAGGCCTCCTAATTGTCCCTAGAATTTCTAAGCAAACAGCGGGAGGCAGGGCTTTCTCCTATAGATCTCCATTTTTATGGAATAGTCTGCCTACCCATGTGAGAGACGCAGACTCGGTCTCAACCTTTAAGTCTTTACTGAAGACTTATCTCTTCAGTAGGTCCTATGATTGAGTGTAGTCTGGCCCAGGAGTGTGAAGGTGAACGGAAAGGCTCTGGAGCAACGAACCGCCCTTGCTGTCTCTGCCTGGCCGGTTCCCCTCTCTCCACTGGGATTCTCTGCCCCTAACCCTATTACAGGGGCTGAGTGACTGGCTTACTGGTGCTCTTCCATGCCGTCCCTAGGAGGGGTGCGTCACTTGAGTGGGTTGAGTCACTGACGTGATCTTCCTGTCTGGGTTGGCGCCCCCCCTTGGGTTGTGCCGTGGCGGAGATCTTTGTGGGCTATACTCGGCCTTGTCTCAGGATGGTAAGTTGGTGGTTGAAGATATCCCTCAGTGGTGCGGGGGCTGTGCTTTGGCAAAGTGGGTGGGGTTATATCCTGCCTGTTTAGCCCTGTCCGGGGGTATCATCAGATGGGGCCACAGTGTCTCCTGACCCCTCCTGTCTCAGCCTCCAGTATTTATGCTGCAGTAGTTCATGTGTCGGGGGGCTAGGGTCAGTCTGTTATATCTGGAGTATTTCTCCTGTCTTATCCGGTGTCCTGTGTGAATTTAAGTATGCTCTCTCTAATTCTCTCTTTCTTTCTCTCTCTTGAAGGACCTGAGCCCTAAGACCATGCCTCAGGACTACCTGGCATGATGACTCCTTGCTGTCCCCAGTCCACCTGGCCGTGCTGCTGCTCCAGTTTCAACTGTTCTGCCGGCGGAACCCTGACCTGTTCACTGTGATTATTATTATTTGACCCTGCTGGTCATTTATGAACATTTGAACATCTTGGCCATGTTCTGTTATAATCTCCACCCGGCACAGCCAGAAGAGGACTGGCCACCCCTCATAGCCTGGTTCCTCTCTAGGTTTCTTCCTAGGTTTTGGCCTTTCTAGGGAGTTTTTCCTAGCCACCGTGCTTCTACACCTGCATTGCTTGCTGTTTGGGGTTTTAGGCTGGGTTTCTGTACAGCACTTTGAGATATCAGCTGATGTAAGAAGGGCTATATAAATACATTTGATTTTATTTTATTTAGATGGGGAGTGTTGGTGCACAGCTATTTTCAGGTGTCTCCAGAGATGTTTGATCGGGTTCAATTCCGGGCTCTGGCTGGGCCACTCAACGACATTCAGAGACTTCTCCCAAAGCCACTTCTGCGTTGTCTTGACTGTGTGCTTAGGATCGTTGTCCTGTTGGAAGGTGAACCTTCACCCCAGTTTGAGGTCCTGAGCGCTCTGGAGCAGGTTTTCATCAAGGATCTCTCCGTACTTTGCGCCGTTCATCAAGACCTCGATCCTTACTAGTCTCCCAGTCCCTGCCGCTGAAAAACATCCCCACAGCATGATGCTGGCACCACCATGCTTCACTGTCGGGATGGTGCCAGGCTTCCGTCTGGCCACTCTACCATAAAGGCCTGATTGGTGGAGTGCTGCAGAGATGGTTGTCCTTCTGGAAGGTTCTCCCATCTCTACAGAGGAACTCTGGAGCTCTGTCAGAGAGACCATCGGGTTCTTGGTCACCTCCCTGACCAAGACCCTTCTCCCTCAATTGCTCAGTTTGGCCGGGCTGCCAGCTCCAGGAAGTCTTGGTGGATCTAAACTTCTTCCATTTAAGAATGATGGAGGCCACTGTGTTCTTGGGGACCTTCAATGCTGCAGAAATGTCTTGTTACCCTTCCCCAGATCTGTGCCTCGACACAATCCTGTCTCGGAGCTGTACGGACAATTCCTTCGACCTCATGGCTTTGTTTTTGCTCTGACATGCACTGTCAACTGTGAGACTTTATATAGACAGGTGTGTGCCTTTCCAAATCATGTCAAATCAATTGAATTTACCATATGTGGTCTCCAATCAAGTTGTAGAAACATCAAGGATGATCAATGGAAACAGGATGCACCTGAGCTCAATTTCGAGTCTCGTAGCAAAGGGTCTGAATGTAAATAAGGTATTTCTGTTTTTTATTTTTAATACATTTGCAAAAATGTCTAAAAACCTGTTTTCACTTTGTCATTATGGGGTATTGTGTGTAGATTGATGAGGAACATTTATGTAATGAGGACGTAATTTAATTTATTCTGTAACGTAACAAAAGGTGGAAAAAAGGTGAAAGGGGTCTGAATACTTTCTGAAGGCACGTAAACAGCTGTACATGTATATTATGGGATCTCCAGGCATTCCACTATATATAGAACTGACCTTGTTCATGGTATGATGTAACATTTCAGACTCTGTGCTGAACCATACCTTGGTTTGGTCTCCCAGCTCCCCCACTGCTGTGCTCTCTGATGGTTTGTCCCATCCTCCCAGTTCCCCCTCTGCTGTGCTCTCTGATGGTCTGTCCCATCCTCCTTTATGGTCACTTACGTGACTACGGGAACAAGAGGATAAGAGTGTGATAATGTATTAGGATAATGTATTGTAACGGTTTTGACTTGACTTTGAGTAATGTAGTATGTAAAATAATGGTGCTGACATGGCAGTTGGAAGTATGACAGGATATTGGAAACATATTGACTAAGACATTTGTAGGGTTGATAATGTCCCCAATATTTGCCTCGAAACTGGACCTAAACTACACCGAAAATAATTTCACACAACAGATGAAAAGTATGCTGGGGAGAAAAGAAGAGAATGGGTGAGTTGATGAGTTACAGGAAGTGAATAATACCTAGAAGAAGAGAACGGGTGAGTTCATGAGTTACAGGAAGTGAATGATACCTAGAAGAAGAGAACGGGTGAGTTGATGAGTTACAGGAAGTGAATGATACCTAGAAGAAGAGAATGGGTGAGTTGATGAGTTACAGGAAGTGAATGATACATAGAAGAAGAGATTGGGTGAGTTGATGAGTTACAGGAAGTGAATGATACCTAGAAGAAGAGAACGGGTGAGTTGATGAGTTACAGGAAGTGAATGATACATAGAAGAAGAGATTGGGTGAGTTGATGAGTTACAGGAAGTGAATGATACCTAGAAGAGAACGGGTGAGTTGATGAGTTACAGGAAGTGAATGATACCTAGAAGAAGAGATTGGGTGAGTTGATGAGGTAGTGAATGATACATAGAAGAAGAGAATGTGTGAGTTGATGAGGAGTAGTGAACGATGCGATGCATAATGATGTAATCACCAATTGTGACTGAAGAACAGGGTCATTCTATTGTATTGATCCATTGTAATGTAAATGTTATGTACCCTCTGTCAGTCCACTAGATCCAGTTTAAAATCAGTCCACTCTGGCCTACTAGGAGTACACCGTGAGAGCCTGCGTCATTTATAAATGGCATGAAGATCAAGACCAATGGACACACATGCTGCGTTAGCGTTGCTAAAAATATCTGAATGAAAACGACGCCGATGGAAGAAATGAATCATGACACCTCTGATGATTATTCCTCTGGTTCTGGGCCTCAGTCTGAACCAGGGTTGCAAAGGGTAGGAAACTTTCCGGGAAATTTCCTGAATTTTTTCCTGAAATGTTCCATGGGAAGTTAAATCCGGGATTTAGGGGAATTTTGCTTAAATTCATCAAAAAAGTTAGCTTATAACAGTGAACCTTTTTTGTGGGATACATGTAAGGCAATTACATTTACATTTAAGTCATTTAGCAGACGCTCTTATCCAGAGCGACTTACAAGTTGGTGCATTCACCTTATGATATCCAGTGGAACAACCACTTTACAATAGTGCATCTAACTCTAAGGGGGGGGGGGGGGGGGGTTAGAAGGTATACTTTATCCTATCCTAGGTATTCCTTAAAGAGGTGGGGTTTCAGGTGTCTCCGGAAGGTGGTGATTGATTCCGCTGACCTGGCGTCGTGGGGGAGTTTGTTCCACCATTGGGGTGCCAGAGCACCCCAATGGGTGCTCTGGGTCTTGTGCAATTCTGCCTAGGCAATTCTAGGTCTTGTGGCATATTTTGGTTAAACTATCCCCAATTTAATGGAATTACAACCCTCTGCATGCACAGTGCATTCTTCCATCACATGTACAGCTGATTCTCACGATCGTACACACTAATGAGATGCTATTGAGCCCAACACTACTACACTGTCTGAGCCAAGGACTACATGCTTTCTGGTAAGTTTTCATTACAATACTGGGTGGGGGTGAATATATTTTATATGACATACATAATTTGTTGTTAACTAGTAAATAGTAGCCTACAGCAAAGTGTGTTTAAATAATTTCTAACTTGTTAACAATTTCTGCTAGTTAGTTTTTGCTACCGTGTGAGATTTAGCTTGCTGGATGGAGCCTGCTAACTGAGGCGTGTTAATTCACTTGAAAAATTGGTGGCCATCCGGACATGGCAGTGTGTAGAGTAATAGGTACAATAACAAAACCTACTTGGCAGTGAAGCCTGCGTTGTCCTCGTTCTCTGAGGAGGTGGTGGAGGAAGAGGAGGAGGAGGGGGAGGGGCTGGTGGCGGCCGTGCCCCCCGGGGGAAAACAGGGGTTGATGGGAGAAGACCTCTCGTACAGCGGCGTGTGCTTCTCTTTAGGAGGAATGTTGCTGAAGCTGCTTGGAACCTGCTCTGCCAGGGTCTTCCCCACCGATGACTCCAGACCAGGAGTACCAGGACTGAGACCAGCACCAGGGTCACCACTAGGGCCAGCATTAGCCCCAGTCTCCGGTCCAGGCTCTACGACCGGGGGGGCTGAGTAGACAGGCTGGACCTGGAGATAAACAACATGTTAGCCTCATCTCACCAACATTAACTTTCTCTAAAAAAGTTTTTTTAACTTCTTCGGGGTAGGGGGCAGCATTTTCACTTTTGAATAAATAGCGTGCCCAATTTCAACTTCCTTCTACTCATCCCCAGAATATAAGATATGCATATTATTAGTAGATTTGGATAGAAAACACTCTGAAGTTTCTAAAACTGTTTGAATCATGTATGTGAGCATAACAGAACTTATGTAGCAGGCAAAACCCAGAGGACAAACCATTCAGAATTTTGATTTTTTTTTGAGGTCACTGTCTTTTCAATGAGTTTTCATTGGGACACCAGATTTCTAAGGGACTTGTTTGCACTTCCTACCGCTTCCACTGGATGTCACCAGTCTTTGGAAATTGGTTGAGGTTATTCCTTTGTGTAATGAAGAAGTACGGCCATCGTAAAGGAGGGTCACTTGAAGTAAATTGTTTGAGAGAGGCACATTACCAAAAAAGTTGCGTCAGTTTGTTTTCTTTTTGTATTGAACACAGATCATCCTGTCTTCAAATTGATCGATTATTAACGTTTAAAAATACCTAACGTTGTATTTCAAAAGTAGTTTGAAATGTTTTGGTAAAGTTTACATGTAACTTTTGATATATTTTGTAGTGATGTTGCACAAGTTGGAAGCTGTGTTTTTCTGGATCAAACGCGCCAAATAAATTGACATTTTGGATATATATCGACGGAACTAATCGAACAAAAGGACCATTTGTGATGTTTATGGGACATATTGGAGTGCCAACAAAAGAATTTCGTCAAAGGCATGAATTATATTTTTATTTCTGCGTTTTGTGTCGTACTTGCAGTGTTGAAATATGCTACTCTCTTTGTTTACTGTTGTGCTATCATCAGATAATAGCATCGTATGCTTTCGCCGAAAAGCCTTTTTGACATGTTGGCTGGATTCACAACGAGTGTAGCTTTAATTTGGTATCTTACATGTGTGATTTAATGAAAGTTTGGTTTTTATATCATTTTATTTGAATATGGATATTTTGAATATGAATATTTTCCCTGGCTATTGGGACGATTGCGTCCCACCTACCCCAGAGAGGTTAAACTATTAGATAGCAAGACTGTTTGACATGTTCGGACTACACAACTACACATAATATGTCTATATACCATATGAATATTACAAAACAGTTTGGGTCTGTAGCTATGAGCTAATTAAGAGGTGTGTTTGGGTCCTGGCTCTGATCTAATTAAGAGGTGTGTTTGGGTCCTGTCTCTGATCTAATTAAGGGGTGTGTTTGGGTCCTGGCTCTGATCTAATTAAGAGGTGTGTTTGGGTCCTGTCTCTGAGCTAATTAAGGGGTGTGTTTGGGTCCTGGCTCTGATCTAATTAAGAGGTGTGTTTGGGTCCTGGCTCTGATCTAATTAAGAGGTGTGTTTGGGTCCTGGCTCTGAGCTAATTAAGAGGTGTGTTTGGGTCCTGGCTCTGATCTAATTAAGAGGTGTGTTTGGGTCCTGGCTCTGAGCAAATTAAGAGGTGTGTTTGGGTCCTGGCTCTGATCTAATTAAGAGGTGTGTTTGGGTCCTGGCTCTGAGCTAATTAAGAGGTGTGTTTGGGTCCTGGCTCTGATCTAATTAAGAGGTGTGTTTGGGTCCTGGCTCTGATCTAATTAAGAGGTGTGTTTGGGTCCTGGCTCTGAGCTAATTAAGAGGTGTGTTTGGGTCCTGGCTCTGATCTAATTAAGAGGTGTGTTTGGGTCCTGGCTCTGAGCTAATTAAGAGGTGTGTTTGGGTCCTGGCTCTGATCTAATTAAGAGGTGTATTTGGGTCCTGGCTCTGATCTAATTAAGAGGTGTGTTTGGGTCCTGGCTCTGATCTAATTAAGAGGTGTGTTTGGGTCCTGGCTCTGATCTAATTAAGAGGTGTGTTTGGGTCCTGGCTCTGAGCAAATTAAGAGGTGTGTTTGGGTCCTGGCTCTGATCTAATTAAGAGGTGTGTTTGGGTCCTGGCTCTGAGCTAATTAAGAGGTGTGTTTGGGTCCTGGCTCTGAGCTAATTAAGAGGTGTGTTTGGGTCCTGGCTCTGATCTAATTAAGAGGTGTGTTTGGGTCCTGGCTCTGAGCTAATTAAGAGGTGTGTTTGGGTCCTGGCTCTGATCTAATTAAGAGGTGTGTTTGGGTCCTGGCTCTGATCTAATTAAGAGGTGTGTTTGGGTCTTGGCTCTGATCTAATTAAGAGGTGTGTTTGGGTCTTGGCTCTGATCTAATTAAGAGGTGTGTTTGGGTCTTGGCTCTGAGCTAATTAAGAGGTGTGTTTGGGTCCTGGCTCTGAGCTAATTAAGAGGTGTGTTTGGGTCCTGGCTCTGATCTAATTAAGAGGTGTGTTTGGGTCCTGGCTCTGAGCTAATTAAGAGGTGTGTTTGGGTCCTGGCTCTGAGCTAATTAAGAGGTGTGTTTGGGTCCTGGCTCTGAGCTAATTAAGAGGTGTGTTTGGGTCCTGGCTCTGATCTAATTAAGAGGTGTGTTTGGGTCCTGGCTCTGATCTAATTAAGAGGTGTGTTTGGGTCCTGGCTCTGATCTAATTAAGAGGTGTGTTTGGGTCCTGGCTCTGATCTAATTAAGAGGTGTGTTTGGGTCCTGGCTCTGATCTAATTAAGAGGTGTGTTTGGGTCCTGGCTCTGATCTAATTAAGAGGTGTGTTTGGGTCCTGGCTCTGAGCTAATTAAGAGGTGTGTTTGGGTCCTGGCTCTGAGCTAATTAAGAGGTGTGTTTGGGTCCTGGCTCTGAGCTAATTAAGAGGTGTGTTTGGGTCCTGGCTCTGATCTAATTAAGAGGTGTGTTTGGGTCCTGGCTCTGATCTAATTAAGAGGTGTGTTTGGGTCCTGGCTCTGATCTAATTAAGAGGTGTGTTTGGGTCCTGGCTCTGAGCTAATTAAGAGGTGTGTTTGGGTCCTGGCTCTGAGCTAATTAAGAGGTGTGTTTGGGTCCTGGCTCTGAGCTAATTAAGAGGTGTGTTTGGGTCCTGGCTCTGAGCTAATTAAGAGGTGTGTTTGGGTCCTGGCTCTGAGCTAATTAAGAGGTGTGTTTGGGTCCTGGCTCTGAGCTAATTAAGAGGTGTGTTTGGGTCCTGGCTCTGATCTAATTAAGAGGTGTGTTTGGGTCCTGGCTCTGAGCTAATTAAGAGGTGTGTTTGGGTCCTGGCTCTGAGCTAATTAAGAGGTGTGTTTGGGTCCTGGCTCTGATCTAATTAAGAGGTGTGTTTGGGTCCTGGCTCTGATCTAATTAAGAGGTGTGTTTGGGTCCTGGCTCTGATCTAATTAAGAGGTGTGTTTGGGTCCTGGCTCTGATCTAATTAAGAGGTGTGTTTGGGTCCTGGCTCTGAGCTAATTAAGAGGTGTGTTTGGGTCCTGGCTCTGATCTAATTAAGAGGTGTGTTTGGGTCCTGGCTCTGATCTAATTAAGAGGTGTGTTTGGGTCCTGGCTCTGATCTAATTAAGAGGTGTGTTTGGGTCCTGGCTCTGATCTAATTAAGAGGTGTGTTTGGGTCCTGGCTCTGAGCTAATTAAGAGGTGTGTTTGGGTCCTGGCTCTGATCTAATTAAGAGGTGTGTTTGGGTCCTGGCTCTGAGCTAATTAAGAGGTGTGTTTGGGTCCTGGCTCTGAGCTAATTAAGAGGTGTGTTTGGGTCCTGGCTCTGAGCTAATTAAGAGGTGTGTTTGGGTCCTGGCTCTGATCTAATTAAGAGGTGTGTTTGGGTCCTGGCTCTGATCTAATTAAGAGGTGTGTTTGGGTCCTGGCTCTGATCTAATTAAGAGGTGTGTTTGGGTCCTGGCTCTGATCTAATTAAGAGGTGTGTTTGGGTCCTGGTCAAAACGAGGTTTCTTCCCCCCAGCCAGTCTCACCGCAGGTTTCCCCGACAGGGGAGGAATGTTGAGCGTCTGAGGAGGCGGAGCTGCGTAGTGTGAAGGAACTGCTGCTACTGGAGAAACTCCTCCTGTCTGGTTTGGTCCGACTGGTGGGGGAAACACAGACACACTGTTAACACACCTAATACAGCGTAACAGACAGACACACTGTTAACACAGCGTAACAGACACACACAGACACACTTTTAACACAGCTAATACAGCGTAACAGACACACACACTGTTAACACAGCACAACAGACACACACAGACACACTGTTAACACAGCATAACAGACACACACAGACACACTGTTAACACACCTAATACAGCGTAACAGACAGACATACTGTTAACACAGCGTAACAGACAGACTGTTAACACAGCAGTGTAACTCAACTACAGTTGACATTTAAGACCGCACAGAGAGCTTGAACATTTTTCTGTGGTCATGTGAGGTTCCACTGGTCCTTTCAGTTCAGTTAAACCTGTTAAAAGGTCTGACAGATTAACCATTCAGTTTCACCAGAGTATCATTCATTAATCATTACAGTCCGCTTCAGGCCAGTGTGGAGGGACGGACCAGTCCGCTTCAGGCCAGTGTGGAGGGACGGACCAGTCTGCTTCAGGCCAGTGTGGAGGGACGGACCAGTCTGCTTCAGGCCAGTGTGGAGAGACGGACGAGTTAGACCAGTCCCCTTCAGGACAGTGTGGAGGGGTGGACGAGTTAGACCAGTCCCCTTCAGGACAGTGTGGAGGGGTGGACGAGTTAGACCAGTCCCCTTCAGGACAGTGTGGAGGGGTGGACGAGTTAGACCAGTCTGCTTCAGGCCAGTGTGGAGGGGCGGACGAGTTAGACCAGTCTGCTTCAGGCCAGTGTGGAGGGGCGGACGAGTTAGACCAGTCCACTTCAGGACAGTGTGGAGGGGTGGACGAGTTAGACCAGTCCGCTTCAGGACAGTGTGGAGGGGTGGACGAGTTAGACCAGTCCGCTTCAGGACAGTGTGGAGGGGTGGACGAGTTAGACCAGTCCGCTTCAGGCCAGTGTGGAGGGACGGACGAGTTAGACCAGTCCTCTTCAGGACAGTGTGGAGGGACGGACGAGTTAGACCAGTCCGTTTCAAGACAGTGTGGAGGGGTGGACGACTTAGACCAGTGTGGAGGGACGGACGAGTTAGACCAGTCCTCTTCAGGCCCAGTGTGGAGGGACGGACGAGTTAGACCAGTCCGCTTCAGGCCAGTGTGGAGGGATGGACGAGTTAGACCAGTCCACTTCAGGCCAGTGTGGAGGGGTGGACGAGTTAGACCAGTCCACTTCAGGCCAGTGTGGAGGGGTGGACGAGTTAGACCAGTCCACTTCAGGCCAGTGTGGAGGGGTGGACGAGTTAGACCAGTCCACTTCAGGCCAGTGTGGAGGGACGGACGAGTTAGACCAGTCCGTTTCAGGACAGTGTGGAGGGATGGACGAGACAGACCAGTCTGCTTCAGGACAGTGTGGAGGGACGGACGAGTTAGACCAGTCTGCTTCAGGCCAGTGTGGAGGGGTGGACGAGTTAGACCAGTGTGCTTCAGGCCAGTGTGGAGGGATGGACGAGTTAGACCAGTCCGTTTCAGGCCAGTGTGGAGGGATGGACGAGACAGACCAGTCTGCTTCAGGCCAGTGTGGAGGGGTGGACGAGTTAGACCAGTGTGGAGGGATGGACGAGTTAGACCAGTCCTCTTCAGGCCAGTGTGGAGGGATGGACGAGTTAGACCAGTCCGTTTCAGGCCAGTGTGGAGGGACGGACGAGACTCTCTCTCTGCCTCAGTCTCTCTCTCTCTCTCTCTCTGCCTCAGTCTCTCTCTCTCTCTCTGCCTCAGGTCTCTCTCTCTCTCTCTGCCTCAGGTCTCTCTCTCTCTCTCTCTCCTCAGTCTCTCTCTCTCTCTCTCTCTGCCTCAGGTCTCTCTCTCTCTCTCTGCCTCAGGTCTCTCTCTCTCTCTCTGCCTCAGGTCTCTCTCTCTCTCTCTGCCTCAGGTCTCTCTCTCTCTCTCTGCCTCAGGTCTCTCTCTCTCTCTGCCTCAGGTCTCTCTCTCTCTCTGCCTCAGTCTACTGGGCTATAGAGAGAAGGTGAGGTGGGTGAACTTACCTTGGTAAGGTGAGAAGTGTTGAGACTTGCTGGCTGCTGAGTAGTACTCCACTGCTTTCTTAAAGCGGACAACTTTGTCATCAGTCCTGGACTGGAATAGGAAACAGCCTTGTTAAACTGGACTGGAATAGGAAACAGCCTTGTTAAACTAGACTGGAATAGGAAACAGTCATGTTAAACTGGACTGGAATAAGAAACAGTCATGTTAAACTGGGCTGGAATAGTTAACAGTCATGTTAAACTGGGCTGGAATAGGAAACAGCCATGTTAAACTGGACTGGAATAGTTAACAGCCATGTTAAACTGGACTGGAATAGTTAACAGCCATGTTAAACTGGACTGGAATAGGAAACAGGCATGTTAAACTGGACTGGAATAGGAAACAGGCTTGTTAAACTGGACTGGAATAGGAAACAGGCTTGTTAAACTGGACTGGAATAGGAAACAGGCTTGTTAAACTGGACTGGAATAGGAAACAGGCATGTTAAACTGGGCTGGAATAGGAAACAGCCATGTTAAACTGGGCTGGAATAGGAAACAGACATGTTAAACTGGACTGGAATAGGAAACAGCCATGTTAAACTGGACTGGAATAGGAAACAGCCATGTTAAACTGGACTGGAATAATAAACAGTCATGTTAAACTGGACTGGAATAGTTAACAGCCATGTTAAACTGGGCTGGAATAGGAAACAGCCATGTTAAACTGGACTGGAATAATAAACAGTCATGTTAAACTGGACTGGAATAGTTAACAGCCATGTTAAACTGGGCTGGAATAGGAAACAGCCATGTTAAACTGGACTGGAATAGTTAACAGCCATGTTAAACTGGACTGGAATAGGAAATAGGCATGTTAAACTGGACTGGAATAGGAAACAGGCATGTTAAACTGGACTGGAATAAGAAACAGCCATGTTAAACTGGACTGGAATAGGAAACAGTCATGTTAAACTGGACTGGAATAGGAAACAGCCATGTTAAACTGGACAGGAATAGGAAACAGCCATGTTAAACTGGACTGGAATAAGAAACAGACATGTTAGACTGGAATAAGAAACAGACATGTTAAACTGGACTGGAATAAGAAACAGTCATGTTAAACTGGACTGGAATAGTTAACAGCCATGTTAAACTGGGCTGGAATAGGAAACAGCCATGTTAAACTGGACTGGAATAATAAACAGCCATGTTACACTGGACTGGAATAATAAACAGTCATGTTAAACTGGACTGGAATAGTTAACAGCCATGTTAAACTGGACTGGAATAGGAAATAGGCATGTTAAACTGGACTGGAATAGGAAATAGGCATGTTAAACTGGACTGGAATAGGAAACAGCCATGTTAAACTGGACAGGAATAGGAAACAGCCATGTTAAACTGGACTGGAATAGGAAACAGCCATGTTAAACTGGACTTGAATAGGAAACAGCCATGTTAAACTGGACTGGAATAGGAAACAGCCATGTTAAACTGGACTGGAATAGGAAACAGTCATGTTAAACTGGACTGGAATAGGAAACAGCCATGTTAAACTGGACTGGAATAGGAAACAGCCATGTTAAACTGGACTGGAATAGGAAACAGTCATGTTAAACTGGACTGGAATAGGAAACAGCCATGTTAAACTGGACTGGAATAGGAAACAGCCATGTTAAACTGGACTGGAATAGGAAACAGCCATGTTAAACTGGACGGGAATAAGAAACAGCCATGTTAAACTGGACGGGAATAAGAAACAGCCATGTTAAACTGGACGGGAATAATAAACAGACATGTTAAACTGGACTGGAATAAGACACAGCCATGTTACTCAGTCAAAAGCAATAAATCAACACAAAAGGTTATTTAATAGCCCTGATATCTCATCCCTCCAGTAATGTACCTGTGAATGTTTGAAGACCCTGCTAGGTGATGCATGTACCTCAATATAGCCCTGTCAGGTGTTCTGTACCTGTGAGTGTCTGAAGATGTCTGCGAGTACCTGTGAGTGTCTGAAGATGTCTGCGAGTACCTGTGAGTGTCTGAAGATGTCTGTGAGTACCTGTGAGTGTCTGAAGATGTCTGTGAGTACCTGTGAGTGTCTGAAGATATCTGTGAGTACCTGTGAGTGTCTGAAGATGTCTGTGAGTACCTGTGAGTGTCTGAAGATGTCGTTAGCGATGGCCTCCAGGTCGCTGAAGTCCGTCATGTTTCGAACATAGTCAGCCACAGCCTTGATCACCACGTCACACGGCGGGAGCACTAGCTGGTGGGCGCGCACCTACAGGTCAGAGGTCAAACACAGCCTTGATCACCACGTCACACGGCGGGAGCACTAGCTGGTGGGCGCGCACCTACAGGTCAGAGGTCAAACACAGCCTTGATGACCGCGTCACACGGCGGGAGCACTAGCTGGTGGGCGCGCACCTACAGGTCAGAGGTCAAACACAGCCTTGATGACCGCGTCACACGGCGGGAGCACTAGCTGGTGGGCGCGCACCTACAGGTCAGAGGTCAAACACAGCCTTGATGACCGCGTCACACGGCGGGAGCACTAGCTGGTGGGCGCGCACCTACAGGTCAGAGGTCAAACACAGCCTTGATGACCACGTCACACGGCGGGAGCACTATCTCTTGGAATGAGGAAGTACAGAAGACATAGCTGGATCACGCGGTCTGAAAATAATAAGCTTTGTCAGAAATATTTATCTACTCCTCCATAAAACGGGTCAGTTTATTAGCCTTTTGGTGTGACGCCTTTTGAATTTTTACATGAAAATAATTTGACAATTGATAAAAAGCAATGAAAACATGTTGTGGTGAAATGGAATGCTTACTATTAACAATAACATGTTGTGGTGAAATGGAATGCTTACTATTAACAATAACATGTTGTGGTGAAATGGAATGCTTACTATTAACAATAACATGTTGTGGTGAAATGGAATGCTTACTATTAACAATAACATGTTGTGGTGAAATGGAATGCTTACTATTAACAATAACATGTTGTGGTGAAATGGAATGCTTACTATTAACAATAACATGTTGTGGTGAAATGGAATGCTTACTATTAACAATAACATGTTGTGGTGAAATGGAATGCTTACTATTAACAATAACATGTTGTGGTGAAATGGAATGCTTACTATTAACAATAACATGTTGTGGTGAAATGGAATGCTTACTATTAACAATAACATGTTGTGGTGAAATGGAATGCTTACTATTAACAATAACATGTTGTGGTGAAATTTGAAATGTTTTTTTTTCATTGGATAAAAGTAGAGACTGAGCTAGAAAATGGTATATAATATACGACAGTTGAGGAACAATGGGAAAGTAATTCTGCTTTGAAAGTTGATAAACTTGTAATGTCACTTTTGAGAAAATGGCCTTTGAATATTTTGGCACACTTACTGGAGAGCTCTTCTTTGTCTACACCCATTCACCATCGTTCACACCCTCTTAATCCTTAGCCCCACCCATCTCTTTAAGGATTCACATGTGAGGCCATGTGCTAAACCGAGGGAGTAGTGTAATAAACAACCAAAGATTAAGACTAAAAGTGGTGAACGTAGTAGCCTACAATAAGGAAAAACTCCAGGTAAAAATAAACTTGATCTAGTCCTTGGTCTTTATCCTAATCTGACTTTAGTGCAGGTCATGTTGTTGTTCACATTACCCTCTCTGGTAAACACATATCAAATGAATTCTACGTTTATTTGTCACAGGCACAGGATATAGAAGGTGTAAACGGTACAGTGAAATGGTTACTTGTATATTTGCATATTATCAATATCAAAAATAGAAAGTGTCCGGATACAAATATTTAATCATTATTAGATGATTCTTCCGACACACTGGTCTAAATTGATGGGTCATGTGAAGGAAATGCGATATCCACCCCCCAAACACATCTAGCTAAGTGGATGGATCACTATTGTCTAGACATGTTCATGTAATACAATAGATGGCTGTAATCACCCCCCAGACACACCTGGCTAACTTGATGTGTCATGTAATAATCTGGCAAAATGGAGTCTTTTGTTTAGACATGTAGCTAGCTAGCTAAACAATAAACCATAATGCCAACTCATACATTAGTGAGTGAGCCAGCAAGCTAACGTTCACTAGCTAACAAACTTGCAATGAAAATGGCTTTCTGGCTAAATTAGAAACGTATAATATCTGAAAAAGTAGCTAGACTCTTACCGTATACATGGACGAACACTACATAGCAGACTGGAACCTTTTATATTCTGTTTTGTATGCATGTCATGTTGCTACCATGCTGTGTAAAAGCAATCCACACGAAGCCCAGTATACCCCAGAATCGAATCTATTATTTTACTGTTTAAGCCAATGTGTGTAAATGTGTCTGATTTTAGCTGAGATTATAGCTCTTTAAACCTACTCTCTACACCTCTTAATTGATTTGAGGATCCCTGTTGCCTTAAAGTGTTGTGTTGCTACCATGCTGTGTTGTCGTGTTGCTACAATGCTGTGTTGTCATGTGTTGCTGCCTTGCTATGTTGTTGTCTTAGGTCTTTATGTAGTGATGTGTGTTTTGTCCTATATTTATTTATTTATTTTTAATCCCAGCCCCCGTAGGAGGCCTTTTGGTAGGCCGTCATTGTAAATAAGAATTTGTTCTTAACTGACGTGCCTAGTTAAATAAAACATGTAATCTTGTTTGGCCAGCGTTGTGTCAAGTCACTCCGGTTCACACTGACTGTGTTCTGTACACAAAGTAGCCCATCACAACTTTTTCCAACTGATCTGTCGATAGCGCCTGCTAAATTCAGTGCATCAAAGTTGAGAAAACTAGCAAAACTTTTGTAGTTCTCGATGGCTAACGTTATATATTTCTAAAAAACTATGCTAGAAAGGATTATTAACACATACTGAGCAGCCCACATTATAGACAGAAGCGTGCTACATGGCAGACCAATCAGAACTCATCTCCCGACATGTCCAGCCCATAAATTATCTCAGCCAATCATAGCTAGTGGGTTGGTTCCCGTCTTTGTCCGTGGCCAAACCAACTAGGCTAGTAATTTAACAATTGTATTCGTATTTACAGATGGACTACGAGTTTGTTATTAAGACATGAAAGTTCACATGTTCCAGAAGGCATTTTTATAACACATTTTGTTTTTAAATAAATAAAGACGTTCATTGCCTCTCCTGTGAAGTAGTGATGTGCCACATACGCCTAGCTTCCTGAAATATTTAGGTATTCATTCATCCACACCTGGTTTCTCACTTTCAACTGGTGACCATTCCTCCGGCTACCTCTGGGTTTATCTCGGTCCTCTGTGGAGGGTCAACGTGTTTGTATTATCTGGTCCTAGTGATGGTGCAGGCAGATATTAGGGGCTGGCTGTGGTGCTCTCCTTCTTGGTTCTCGCTCCCTGCATTGGACCATCCATCCCCTAGATCCCGCTCGCTGTCCTACCAGTTTCACTCCTCCTGACCAACCAACTGGTACGTGACCCACTCTGGGAGGACAGACATCAGCAGTGCCTCTTTTGGAGACTGTTCCCCCGTCCAATTGGGCCGGCTGGCCTCACTCCGAGCAAGACCCGGTCGACCCGTCTGTTTCAGTGGATCTCCGACAGCGTTCCGGCGCAGGGCGAGGCACGCCAAGGGCAGTGATGCCATCCCATTAACGCGCTGTGACATCAGAGACACATTGCGTTTCTCAAACCCTGTTGGCTCTGTTGTGCTCCAGAAAACCCTCCAATAGAAGTCCTCTCGAGCGGCTGTGACTGTGGGTAGGTCGAGTCTTCCCACTGGGTGAACACAAGTGCACTTGCGTCTCCTCCATCACTGGAGGACTGTGCCCCTGTGCCTCGTTGTGCGCCCAGGTAAACCTCAATGTTGCAGGGGGCTACCGGGTTGATCCTGCAAGTAGCATATTCTTGTCTCGGTACAATGAAACTGTGAATAGCTCATTAAATCAGTTTTGGTTTCTTTGATCGACCCAAGGTTACTTGGAAAACTGTGGCAATTCTAGAGTGCTGACCTTCAGGGACAGGTGCACTGACTCAAACCCCATACAGGGTGCTTTCGGGTGACGCTTTTACTGACCCTCGTGGCTTCTCTTCAAGTCAACTTTCAAATGGTAGTTTCTGTGCCTACCATGGTGACCACGGGTTTTTTAATTTAACCTTTATTTCACTAGACAAGTCAGTTAAGAACAAATTCTTATTTACAATGACGGCCTACCGGGTAACAGTGGGTTAACTGCCTTGTTCAGGGGCAGAACGACAGATTTTTACCTTGTCAGCTCAGGGATTTGATCTAGCAACCTTTCAGGTTACTGGCCCAACACTAACTACTAGGCTACCTGCGGGGAATAATAATAAAGGTATATTCTTTAAAAAAGTATGTATGTCTATATAGGTATGTGTATGTATATATGTGTATATGTATGCATGCGTGTATGGATATATATATTTACCCAAAAAAATATGGGGGATTGGAAATGATGCAGACAATTACATTGGAAGCAACATTCTTTCCGCAAGATTAAGCTGATCCAACCCCCCCCCCAAAAAAAAAAAAAAATAGAAAGAAAGAAAAGAAAAGAAAAGAAAAATAAAAACTACTAGGCTACCTGCCGCCGGGTAACGGAAAATCACGGTTCGATTTCAGAGCGAGCCGGAGAAACGGTTACCATATCTAAGAAAAGGCAGCAGACACACAAGTCCCTGTTATTGGAATAAGTACACTTCAAATCGTTTAATGAGGATCGATTACTGATGTTTAAAAGTATTTTTACAGGTCAGAAACTTCTGAAAGTGTCATTAATTCTGTTTTAACTGTCTGTAATAACGTCCTATGGGGTGACGCCAATAAATGAAAGAGAAAAAAGATTTTCTTGGGACAAAATATAAAAAACAATTGTTAAGTAAGATAAAAAGCAGTTCTCGTTTAGTGAAATAACTCAGCTCACTGGTCACGATAACACCCACCCGTAGCACACGTTCCAGCAGGTGTATCTCACTGATCATCCCCAAAGCAAACACCTCATTTGGCCGCCTTTCCTTCCAGTTCTCTGCTGCCAGTGACTGGAACGAATTGCAAAAAGATCGCTGAAGCTGGAGACTTATATTTCCCTCACTAACTTAAAACATCAGCTATCTGAGCAGCTAACCGATCACTACCTACCTCATCTCCATATTGTTTTTCATTTACTTTTCTGCTCTTTTGCACACCAGTATCTCTACTTGCACATCATCATCTGCTCATTTATCACTCCAGCGTTAATCTGCTAAATTGTAATTATTCGCTCCTATGGCCTATTTATTGCCTACCTCCTCATGGCTTTTGCACACACTGTATATAGACTTTCTTTTTTTCTACTGTTTCATTGACTTATTTATTGTGTTATTGGCTTGTTTATTGTTAATTCCATTGTAACTCTGTGTTGTTGTCTGTGTCACACTGCTTTGCTTTATCTTGGCCAGGTCGCAGTTGTAAATGAGAACTTGTTCTCAACTGGCCTACCTGGTTAAATAAAGGTGAAATAAAAAATATTTCAAATGTAAAAGTCAGTTAAGAACGAATTCTTATTTACAATGACGGCCTACCGGGGAACAGTGGGTTAATTGCCTTGTTCAGGGGCAGAACGACAGATTTGTACCTTGTCAGCTCGGGGATTCGATTCAGCAACCTTTCGGTTACTGGCCCAACCCTCTAACCACTAGGTTACCTGCCACCACTACACTCTAGTGGTTAGACTACCTGCCGCCCCTACACTCTAACCACTAGGCTACCTGCCGCCCCTACATTCTAACCACTAGACTACCTGCCGCCCCTACACTCTAACCACTAGACTACCTGCCCCCCCTACACTCTAACCACTAGACTACCTGCCCCCCCTACACTCTAACCACTAGGCTACCTGTCACCCCTACACTCTAACCACTAGGCTACCTGTCACCCCTACACTCTAACCACTAGACTACCTGCCGCCCCTACACTCTAACCACTAGGCTACCTGCCCCCCCTACACTCTAACCACTAGGCTACCTGCCCCCCCTACACTCTAACCACTAGACTACCTGCCCCCCCTACACTCTAACCACTAGACTACCTGCCCCCCCTACACTCTAACCACTAGACTACCTGCCGCCCCTACACTCTAACCACTGGGCTACCTGCCGCCCCTACACTCTAACCACTAGACTACCTGCCCCCCCTACACTCTAACCACTATACTACCTGCCGCCCCCACACTCTAACCACTAGACTACCTGCCGCCCCTACACTCTAACCACTAGGCTACCTGCCGCCCCTACATTCTAACCACTAGACTACCTGCCGCCCCTACACTCTAACCACTAGACTACCTGCCCCCCCTACACTCTAACCACTAGACTACCTGCCCCCCCTACACTCTAACCACTAGGCTACCTGCCCCCCCTACACTCTAACCACTAGACTACCTGCCGCCCCTACACTCTAACCACTAGGCTACCTGCCGCCCGATGGTGATGTCACACCAGAGGACAAATTCAAGGCACTAATGAAATGCTTCATTAAATTGGGTTGTTTAGACTACTGTACATGTTTTTATGCTTTAATTTGAGAATAAATGTAGTTTTTTTCCACTTTTTCTTTGGTCACATGTTAACTAGTCAACAACAGTTTGAACAGATAACGTCTAAGACATAATTTATAATATTTTAATTTATAATTTTCACATACCCCAGCTGCTACTGGGACTAACATTCTGACCACACCATGCATCTCAGGTAAAATAACAACCCAATGTTTATATCCCAGGACAAATTAGCTAGCAACAGCAAACTAGCTAGCTAAATTGCCATAAATGTTTAATGCTTTTCGACCTGTCCCCAAATAAATATAATTGGTTCAGAGTTTGTTTTCAACCTGCGTGTCGTGATCGTGTCTGGTGTGGTGGCACGCGCGCGCGGGTCCGGTTTGGTCAGCATGTAACAGATTCCCTGGCACTACATTGACCGTTAGTTTACCTTGAGCGATGCTAGCGGATGCTCTGGACCCAGGAGACTCCAGTGAAAGGCAGCCAAGTCTTCATCAGGAAGTATGTGGTTACCTGAAGCAGGACAGTTACATGACATCATGAGGCTAACAGAATTAGCACTGACTTAGCAGTGACACTAAATCTCTATGTTAGCAATCAATAGGCTTGATCTGAGTCTGGCAAACCGACCTATAAGTTACCTTCCTTCTTAGAAGTGCTGTTACCAACCTACATAAAAGTGATGTTAGTTAGCGACCTACCTACATGTTAGCTCTGTTACCAACCCACCTAAAAGTGATGTTAGTTAGCGACCTACCTACATGTTAGCTCTGTTACCAACCCACCTAAAAGTGATGTTAGTTAGCAACCTAGCAACACGTTAGCTCTGTTTCCAACCTACATAAAAGTGATGTTAGTTAGCGACCTACCTACATGTTAGCTCTGTTACCAACCTACCTAAAAGTGATGTTAGTTAGCGACCTACCTACACGTTAGCTCTGTTACCAACCTACCTAAAAGTGATGTTAGTTAGCGACCTACCTACATGTTAGCTCTGTTACCAACCCACCTAAAAGTGATGTTAGTTAGCAACCTAGCAACACGTTAGCTCTGTTTCCAACCTACATAAAAGTGATGTTAGTTAGCGACCTACCTACATGTTAGCTCTGTTACCAACCTACCTAAAAGTGATGTTAGTTAGCGACCTACCTACATGTTAGCTCTGTTACCAACCCACCTAAAAGTGATGTTAGTTAGCGACCTACCTACACGTTAGCTCTGTTACCAACCCACCTAAAAGTGATGTTAGTTAGCGACCTACCTACACGTTAGCTCTGTTACCAACCTACCTAAAAGTGATGTTAGTTAGCGACCTCACTACATGTTACCAACCCACCTAAAAGTGATGTTAGTTAGCAACCTCGCGACATGTTAGCTCTGTTACCAACTCCCCTAAAGTGGTTAGTTAGCGACCTACCTACATGTTAGCTCTGTTTCCAACCCACCTAAAAGTGATGTTAGTTAGCAACCTACCAACACGTTAGCTCTGTTTCCAACCCACCTAAAAGTGATGTTAGTTAGCGACCTAGCAACACGTTAGCTCTGTTACCAACCCACCTAAAAGTGATGTTAGTTAGCGACCTAGCAACACGTTAGCTCTGTTACCAACCCACCTAAAAGTGAAGCGAAGATAACGAAGCGGTTGGGGTTGAGGTCCAGTTGTTTGGCCACTTCATGCATCAGGTACTGGGAGGTGGTCAGGCTCTTCCCGTTGCGACTCAGCTTCAGGGCGTGGGCAGAGAAGTAGTAGGGGATGTTACACAGCGCGTAGTCCGAGTCGTACGCCACCAGGCCGTGGAACCCGTTCTCCCTGCACAGAGATATCACCTCCAAGTGATGATCCTCGATACTCTGGACAACCTGGAAACACACACACACATATTATACTGTTACTAACACCACACACTAACCCAAACCATGCATAGCGATAGCACCTCCAAGTGATGATCCTCGATACTCTGGACTACCTCACAACACTCACAGGCAGCCCAGTTAAAATTAGAGACAGCCTAAACACAATACTAATATACAGTGGGGAGAACAAGTATTTGATACACTGCCGATTTTGCAGGTTTTCCTACTTACAAAGCATGTACAGGTCTGTAATTTGTATCATAGGTACACTTCAACTGTGAGAGACGGAATCTAAAACAAAAATCCAGAAAATCACAGTGTATGATTTTTAAGTAATTAATTTGCATTTTATTGCATGACATAAGTATTTGATCACCTACCAACCAGTAAGAATTCCAGCTCTCACAGACCTGTTAGTTTTTCTTTAAGAAGTCCTCCTGTTCTCCACTCATTACCTGTATTAACTGCACCTGTTTGAACTCGTTACCTGTATAAAAGACACCTGTCCACACACTCAATCAAACAGACTCCAACCTCTCCACAATAGCCAAGACCAGAGAGCTGTGTAAGGACATCAGGGATAAAATTGTAGACCTGCACAAGGCTGGGATGGGCTACAGGACAATAGGCAAGCAGCTTGGTGAGAAGGCAACAACTGTTGGCGCAATTATTAGAAAATGGAAGAAGTTCAAGATGACGGTCAATCACCCTTGGTCTGGGGCTCCATGCAAGATCTCACCTCGTGGGGCATCAATGATCATGAGGAAGGTGAGGGATCAGCCCAGAACTACACGGCAGGACCTGGTCAATGACCTGAAGAGAGCTGGGACCACAGTCTCAAAGAAAACCATTAGTAACACACTACGCCGTCATGGATTAAAATCCTGCAGAGCACGCATGGTCCCCCTGCTCAAGCCAGCGCATGTCCAGGCCCGTCTGAAGTTTGTCAATGACCATCTGGATGATCCAGAGGAGGAATGGAAGAAGGTCATGTGGTCTGATGAGACAAAAATAGAGCTTTTTGGTCTAAACTCCACTCGCCGTGTTTGGAGGAAGAAGAAGGATGAGTACAACCCCAAGAACACCATCCCAACCGTGAAGCATGGAGGTGGAAACATCATTCTTTGGGGATGCTTTTCTGCAACGGGGACAGGACTACTGCACCGTATTGAGGGGAGGATGGATGGGGCCATGTATCGCGAGATCTTGGCCAACAACCTCTTTCCCTCAGTAAGAGCATTGAAGATGGGTCGTGGCTGGGTCTTCCAGCATGTCAACGACCTGAAACACACAGCCAGAGCAACTAAGGAGTGGCTTCGTAAGAAGCATCTCAAGGTCCTGGAGTGGCCTAGCCAGTCTCCAGACCTGAACCCAATAGAAAATCTGTGGAGGGAGCTAAAAGTCCGTATTGCCCAGCGACAGCCCCGAAACCTGAAGGATCTGGAGAAGGTCTGTATGGAGGAGTGGGCCAAAATCAATGCTGCAGTGTGTGCAAACCTGGTCAAGAACTACAGGAAACGTATGATCTCTGTAATTGCAAACAAAGGTTTCTGTACCAAATATTAAGTTCTGCTTTTCTGATGTATCAAATACTTATGTCATGCAATAAAATGCAAATTAATTACTTAAAAATAATACAATGTGATTTTCTGGATTTTTGTTTTAGATTCCGTCTCTCACAGTTGAAGTGTACCTATGATAAAAATTACAGACCTCTACATGCTTTGTAAGTAGGAAAACCTGCAAAATCAGCAGTGTATCAAATACTTGTTCTCCCCACTGTATAATAGCATATGCCATATAGCAGACGGCTTTATCCAAAGCGACTCGCATCAGGCTATATCCATGAACGATGGTCCGATTACAATCGTGCATTCATTTTACATGTATCATGAAGTTGCAAGCGATATGCTCTACCACTACTACAGAGGACCAATTACTGACATAGTACAATCAGTAGTCTGGATAGAGCGAGGAACGTTCAGGCAGGATGACTGCCGCAGCCCAGTGATATAGGCTATAGTGCGTCAGCAAGTCATTATAATACTTGTCAGTGTAGTGAATTATATCCAACGAGCGATGGTACGATTACAGTGTGGATCCTGGAATACCGTGCCAACATCAACAGTTACACTGGCCATGATGCAGAGACATGTCCCTGTATTCATAAAAACAGATTGTGGTCTGGTGATTCTCATCGAAATCACTGTAGAATATGTGGGGCAGACCGTTATTTCTCCTCCACCAAACTTAACAGTTGGCACTATGCATTGGCATCCGACAAACCCAGATTTGTCCACCGGGACTGCCAGATGGTGAAGCGTGATTCATCACTCCAGAGAACGCTTTTCCACTGCTCCAGAGTCCAATGGCGGCGAGCTTTACACCCCTCCAGCCGACGCTTGGTGATCTGAGGCTGCTCGGCCATGGAAACCCATTTCTTGAAGCTCCCAACGAACAGTTCTTGTGCTGACGTTGCTTCCAGAGGCAGTTTGGAACTCGGTAGTGAATGTTACAACCGAGAACAGACAATTTGTACACACTCCGCGGTCCCATTCTGTGAGCTTGTGTGGTCTACCACTTCACGGCTGAACCGTTGTTGCTCCTAGACGTTCCCACTTCACAGTAAAAGCACTTACAGTTGACCGGGGCAGCTCTGGAAGGGCAGAAACTTGAAGAACTTACTTGTTGGAAAGGTGGCATCCTATGAAGGTGCCACTTTGAAAGTCACTGAGCTCTCCAGTAAGGCCATTATACTGCCAATGTTTGTCTATGGAGATTGCATGGCAGTGCGCTCGATTTTAAACACCTGTTAGCAACGGGTGTGGCTGAAATTGCCAAATCCACTCATTTGAAGGGGTGTCCATACTTTTGTATGTGTGTGTGTGTGTGTGTGTGTATATACACACTCCCGTACAAAAGTGTGGGGTCACTTAGAAATGTCCTTGTTTTTGAAAGAAAATCTCATTTTTGGTCCATTAAAATAACATAAAATTGAACAGAAATACAATGTAGACATTGTTAATGTTGTAAATGACTATTGTGGCTGGAAACGGCTGATTTTTAATGGAATATCTACATAGGTGTACAGAGGCCCATTATCAGCAACCATCACTCCTGTGTTCCAATGGCACGTTGTGTTAGCTAATCCAAGTTTATCATTTCAAAAGGTTAATTGATCTTTAGAAAACCCTTTTCCAGTTATGTTAGCACAGCTGAAAACTGTTGTTCTGATTAAAGAAGCAATACAACTGGCCTTCTTCAGACTAGTTGAGTATCTGGAGCATCAGCATTTGTGGGTTCGATTACAGGCTGAAAATGGCCAGAAACAAAGTACTTTCTTCTGAAACTCGTCAGTCTATTCTTGTTCTGAGAAATGAAGGCTATTCCATGTGAGAAATTGCCAAGAAACTGAAGATCTTGTACAACGCTGTGTACTACTCCCTTCACAGAACAGCACAAACGGTCTCTAACAAGAATAGAAAGAGGAGTGGGAGGCCCCGGTACACAAGAGGACAAGTACATTAGAGTGTCTAGTTTGAGAAACAGACGCCTCAAGTCCTCAACTGGCAGCTTCATTAAATAGTACCGGCAAAACACCAGTCTCAACGTCAACAGTGAAGAGGCGACTCCCGGATGCTGGCCTTCTAGGCAGAGTTGCAAAGAAAAAGCCATATCTCAGACTGGCCAATAAAAAGAAAAGATTAAGATGGGCAAAAGAACACAGACACTGGACAGAGGAAGATTGGCAAAAAGTGTTATGGACAGACAAATCTAAGTTTGAGGTGTTCTGATCAGAAAGAGGAACAATCGTGAGACGCAGAAAAAATGTAAAGATGCTGGAGTGCTTGACACCATCTGTCATCATGGTGGAGGCAATGTGATGGTCTGGGGGTGCTTTGTGGTTGACGCCATCTGTCAAGCATGGTGGAGGTAATGTGATGGTCTGGGGGTGCTTTGGTGGTTGATGCCATCTGTCAAGCATGGTGGAGGTAATGTGATGGTCTGGTGGTGCTTTGGTGGTTGATGCCATCTGTCAAGCATGGTGGAGGTAATGTGATGGTCTGGTGGTGCTTTGGTGGTTGATGCCATCTGTCAAGCATGGTGGAGGTAATGTGATGGTCTGGGGGTGCTTTGGTGGTTGACGCCATCTGTCAAGCATGGTGGAGGCAATGTGATGGTCTGGGGGGGCTTTGGTGGTGGTAAAGTGGGAGATTTGTACAGGGTAAAAGGGATCTTGAAGAAGGAAGGCTATCACTCCATTATGCAACACCATGTCGTACCCTGTGGACTGCGCTTAATTGGAGCCAATTTCCTCCTACAACAGGACAATGACCCAAAGCACAGCTCCAAACTATTGAAGAACTATTGAACCTTGATGAAAGCAAAGTTTAAAGGACACAATTATTTCACTTAAAAATCATTATTTATAACCTTGTCAACATCTTGACTATATTTCCTAATCATTTTGCAACTCATTTCATGTATGTTTTCAAGGAAAACAAAGATATTTCTAAGTGACACCAAACTTTTGAACGGTAGTGTATACATACATACATACAGTACCAGTCAAAAGTTTGGACAAACCTACTCATTCAAGGGTTTTTATTTAATTTAATTTTAATTTAATTTTTACTACTTTCTACATTGTAGAATAATAGTGAAGATATCCAAACTATTAAATAACACATATGGAATCATGCAGTAACCAATAAAGTGTTAAACAAATCAAAATATATTTGAGATTTGAGATTCTTCATCAACGCTTTGCCTTGATGACAGCTTTGAAGGAGAACCAGTTTGGATTCAATTTTTGTATGACTGAAGCCTTTAGTGAGGGTCTAATGCTTTATTATTTAATCATTTCTGCCCTCCAAATGTATATTCATTATATAAATATGCCTGTTTAATTTTGTCTGACTTGCCGTTCCCAAAGAAAGGGGAATATTGTTAGCTCGTATAATACATTTAAAAAACAAGTAGTTTGTTGTAGGCAGGGTCATAAGTAAATAGGTGACCTGGGATATGACTAAAGAATTAATCAGGTTTATTTTTTTCACAGAGAGACAGGTGTTGACCTTTCCATGGTCGCAAAATCTTATCTAATTTGGCTAACTTTCTATAAAAATGTATTGTAGTGAGATCATTTCTTTCTTTCGGGATATGAATACCGAATATGGCCACTTCACCGTCAGACCATTTTATTGGTAGACTACAGAGTAATGTAAAAGTTTTTTTTTTTTTTTAGAGATCCAATACATAATATTTCAAAGAAAACATGAATCGTCAGCGTACAATGACACTTTTGTTTTTAAGCCCTGGATTTCTAATCCCTTGATATTGTTGAATCTGATTTTAATAGCTAATATATCGATGGCCATAATAAATAAATATGCCGATAAAGGACAGCCTTGTTTTACTCCTCTTGAAAATACAATACTTTCTGAGATGAAGCCATTATTTACTATTTTACACCTAGGGTAAAATAGTAAAATAGTAAAATACTTAGTAGTTGCCAAAGGTCCGGAGCATGTCTTTAACCATTCAAATGTTGGTTTGGTTATTTCTGTTTGTAAAATGTTTCAACATTATTTTTCTATTTTTTTCATCTTTCTGATCATCTTTCTGATGATCTCCAACGTATCGTCCGTGTAAAAAACCTGTGTACATAACTTTAACCCATTGTATCTAAGATTCTCCGAAATTAAAATAGTCCAGGCATTTACATATAAACTTCAGTCGTACTTTATCAAAAGCCTTTTCAAAGTCATCTTTCTATTATTTCTAGTACTTGTCTTCTACAGTGGGGCAAAAAAGTATTTAGTCAGCCACCAATCGTGTTAGTTCTCCCACTTAAAAAGATGAGAGAGGCCTGTAATTTTCATCATAGGTACACTTCAACTATGACAGACAAAATGAGAAAAAGAATTCCAGAAAATCACATTGTAGGATGTTTTATGAATTTATTTGCAAATTATGGTGGAAAATAAGTATTTGGTCAATAACAAAAGTTTCTCAATACTTTGTTATATACCCTTTGTTGGCCACAATTGGTGGCTGACTAAATACTTTTTGCCCCCCTGTATGATCTCCAACGTATCGTCCGTGTAAAAAACCTGTGTGATTAGGATGAATAACATACGACAATACCTTTTCAATTCTATGCGCTATGCATTTTGCAAGGATTTTGGCATCACAACACTGAAGTTTAAGGAGTCTCCAGTTTTTTTTTAGGTGGACTGGATCTTTATATTTACCACCTGGGTCCTGTTTCAGTACTAATGAAATCAGACCTTCTTGCTGAGTATCTGTTAGTCTTCCATTTTTATAGGATTGGTTAAAACATGTTAATAACGGACCTTTGAGTACATAGAAAATATTTGATATAGCTCAACTGGTATGCCATGGACTTGAAGGCTTTAATTGCATCTAGAAGTTCCTCCTCTGTAATTAGGCCTTCACATGAGTCTTTCTGTACACAGCTGTTAATAGAATAAAATCCTGACAATGAACTTCAGTTAGTGGAAATAAAGGAGACTGAAATTAAAACATAATTAACGTACTTTGCTTCCCCTTTCAAATATCGTTTAGTGAATTATGGATGATGCTGTCATTTATAACAAGTTCCTGTAAATTATTTTTTGTTGAAGTTTTTTTATTTTTATAATTTGGTGCATTTTTCCCCATATTCCATCCAGTTTGCTATATTTGGCCTTCATAATACTGTAGTCTGGCTCTAATACAGCAAGGCCTTCATAATACTGTAGTCTGGCTCTTTAATACAGCAAGGCCTTCATAATACTGTAGTCTGGCTCTTTAATACAGCAAGGCCTTCATAATACTGTAGTCTGGCTCTTTAATACAGCAAGGCCTTCATAGTACTGTAGTCTGGCTCTTTAATACAGCATGGCCTTCATAATACTGTAGTCTGGCTCTTTAATACAGCAAGGCCTTCATAATACTGTAGTCTGGCTCTTTAATACAGCAAGGCCTTCATAGTACTGTAGTCTGGCTCTTTAATACAGCATGGCCTTCATAATACTATTGTAAAGTGGTTGTTCCACTGGATATCATAAGGTGAATGCACCAATTTGTAAGTCGCTCTGGATAAGAGCGTCTGCTAAATGACTTAAATGTAAATAATACTATAGTCTGGCTCTTTAATACAGCAAGGCCTTCATAATACTGTAGTCTGGCTCTTTAATACAGCAAGGCCTTCATAATACTGTAGTCTGGCTCTTTAATACAGCATGGCCTTCATAATACTGTAGTCTGGCTCTTTAATACAGCAAGGCCTTCATAATACTGTAGTCTGGCTCTTTAATACAGCAAGGCCTTCATAATACTGTAGTCTGGCTCTTTAATACAGCAAGGCCTTCATAATACTGTAGTCTGGCTCTTTAATACAGCAAGGCCTTCATAATACTGTAGTCTGCTCTTTAATACAGCATGGCCTTCATAATACTGTAGTCTGGCTCTTTAATACAGCAAGGCCTTCATAATACTGTAGTCTGGCTCTTTAATACAGCAAGGCCTTCATAATACTGTAGTCTGGCTCTTTAATACAGCAAGGCCTTCATAATACTGTAGTCTGGCTCTTTAATACAGCAAGGCCTTCATAATACTGTAGTCTGGCTCTTTAATACAGCAAGGCCTTCATAATACTGTAGTCTGGCTCTTTAATACAGCAAGGCCTTCATAATACTGTAGTCTGGCTCTTCGCTACAGCAAGAGAGAGAGACAGAGTGGGAGGGAGAGAGAGGCAGAGTGGGAGGGAGGTACGCTGAGAGGCAGCGAGGGAGGTACGCTGAGAGGCAGGGAGGGAGGTACGCTGAGAGGCAGGGAGGGAGGTACGCTGAGAGGCAGGGAGGGAGGTACGCTGAGAGGCAGGGAGGGAGGGAGGGAGGGAGGTAAACTGAGAGGGAGGGAGGGAGGTAAACAGAGGCAGGGAGGGAGGTACACTGAGAGGCAGGGAGGGAGGTACACTGAGAGGCAGGGAGGGAGGTAATCTGAGAGGCAGGGAGGGAGGTACACTGAGAGGCAGGGAGGGAGGTACACTGAGAGGCAGGGAGGGAGGTAATCTGAGAGGCAGGGAGGGAGGTAAACTGAGAGGCGGGGAGGGAGGTAAACTGAGAGGCGGGGAGGGAGGTAAACAGAGGTAGGGAGGGAGAGAGGTAAACTGAGAGGTAGGGAGGGAGAGAGGTAAACTGAGAGGTAGGGAGGGAGGGAGGTAAACTGAGAGGCAGGGAGGGAGGTAAACTGAGAGGCAGGGAGGGAGGTAAACTGAGAGGTAGGGAGGGAGGTAGGGAGAGAGGTAAACTGAGAGGTAGGGAGGGAGGTAGACAGAGGCGGGGAGGGAGGTAAACAGAGGTAGGGAGGTAGGGAGGGAGGTAATCTGAGAGGGAGGGAGGGAGGTAGACTGAGAGGCAGGGAGGGAGGGAAACTGAGAGGCAGGGAGGGAGGTAAACTGAGAGGCAGGGAGGGAGGGAGGTAAACTGAGAGGCAGAGTGGGAGAGAGGTAAACTGAGAGGGAGGGAGGGAGGGAGGGAGGGAGGGAGGTAGACTGAGAGGCAGGGAGGGAGGTAAACTGAGAGGCAGGGAGGGAGGTAATCTGAGAGGCAGGGAGGGAGGTAGACTGAGAGGCAGGGAGGGAGGTAGACTGAGAGGTAGGGAGGGAGGTATGCTGAGAGGTAGGGAGGTAGGGAGGGAGGTAAACTGAGAGGCAGAGTGGGAGAGAGGTAAATGGAGAGGTAGGGAGGGAGGTAGACTGAGAGGCAGGGAGGGAGGTAAACTGAGAGGCAGGGAGGGAGGTAAACTGAGAGGCATGGAGGGAGGTAAGCTGACAGGCAGGGAGGGAGGTAAACTGAGAGGTAGGGAGGGAGGGAGGGAGGTAAGCTGGGAGGGAGGTAAACAGAGGCAGGGAGGGAGGTAATCTGAGAGGCATGTAATCTGAGAGGCAGGGAGGGAGGTAATCTGAGAGGCAGGGAGGGAGGTAAACTGACAGGCAGGGAGGGAGGTAAACTGAGAGGTAGGGAGGGAGGGAGGTAATCTGAGAGGTAGGGAGGGAGGTAAACAGAGGCAGGGAGGGAGGTAAACTGAGAGGCAGGGAGGGAGGTAAACTGAGAGGCAGGCAGGGAGGTAATCTGAGAGGCAGGCAGGGAGGTAATCTGAGAGGCAGGCAGGGAGGTAAACTGAGAGGCAGGGAGGGAGGTAAACTGAGAGGCAGGGAGGGAGGTAAACTGAGAGGCAGGGGGGGAGGTAAGAGAGACAGTGAAGGAGGTAAACTGAGAGGCAGGGAGGGAGGTAAGAGAGGCAGTGAGGGAGGTAAACAGAGAGGTAGGGAGGGAGGTAGACTGAGAGGCAGGGAGGGAGGTAAACTGAGAGGCAGGGAGGGAGGTAAACTGAGAGGCATGGAGGGAGGTAAGCTGACAGGCAGGGAGGGAGGTAAACTGAGAGGTAGGGATGGAGGGAGGTAAGCTGAGAGGTAGGGAGGGAGGTAAACAGAGGCAGGGAGGGAGGTAAACTGAGAGGCAGGGAGGGAGGTAATCTGAGAGGCATGTAATCTGAGAGGCAGGGAGGGAGGTAAACTGACAGGCAGGGAGGGAGGTACACTGAGAGGTAGGGAGGGAGGGAGGTAAGCTGAGAGGTAGGGAGGGAGGTAAACAGAGGCAGGGAGGGAGGTAAACTGAGAGGCAGGGAGGGAGGTAATCTGAGAGGCATGTAATCTGAGAGGCAGGGAGGGAGGTAATCTGAGAGGCAGGCAGGGAGGTAATCTGAGAGGCAGGGAGGGAGGTAAACTGAGAGGCAGGGAGGGAGGTAATCAGAGGCAGGGAGGGAGGTAAACAGAGGCAGGCAGGGAGGTAATCTGAGAGGCAGGGAGGGAGGTAAACTGAGAGGCAGGCAGGGAGGTAATCTGAGAGGCAGGGAGGGAGGTAAACTGAGAGGCAGGGAGGGAGGTAAACTGAGAGGCAGGGGGGGAGGGAAGAGAGACAGTGAGGGAGGGAAGAGAGACAGTGAGGGAGGTAAACTGAGAGGCAGGGAGGGAGGTAAGAGAGGCAGTGAGGGAGATAAACTGAGAGGGAGGGAGGGAAGGAAGGAAGCTGAGAAGAAGGTAGGGTGAGAGGAAGGGCCCTAGGGTTGGACCAGCAGGACTGTAGGCTGGGAATAGATTCTGGAGCCCTCCCAGCAGAACGAATGGTGTCATCCCAGGGACGGACAGCCAATCGCAGGGCCAGCCTCTAAGCGACAGCCAATAGCCACTTAGGGCTGATTCCAGACAGCCTATAGAAGCGCTGAAACACTCAAACACTGAACAGGATACCAGTAAAACTTTGTTATGACTGTCTCACCTAACACATACAATTTATTGTCTAGATGGACTGTCTCACCTAACACATACAATGTATTGTCTAGATGGACTGTCTCACATAACACATACAATGTATTGTCTAGATGGCATGTTTCGTCTAGGATTTTGGGGGGAGTGATTGTTGGTTTCTGGATGAGACATTGCACAAAACTATAGTATATTTGTTGGGTTGTTTGGAGCACAACATGTGATGATATGTTTAGTGTCGTAGTGAGTTCCTGTGCTTTCATTGCACTTACACTGACTGACCAGGATACAATACACATACTTCTCTGTACAGCCCTCCTTGACTAAGAACTAAATGACTGAGAAATATATAGACTGCAACAAAAACACATGTATATTGTATCTAGTTGTTCTACTAATTGGATACCTCCTTGAGTGTCTACTGCGATTTTTATGAATGTGACATTTTAATTCCTGCAGTTTAAGTTAGGTCAAGTCATGTGCAAAATGTCGATCTGACCTTGCATGAACTTTGGGTAAATCCACAGATTGCAATGTTAAACATTGTTTTTGTGTCGAGTAAATGTATTATAGGAAGGCCCGGCCTTATCCAAGTTCTGACTTGATAGGCTACTCGTTTTGCGCTTGCCTGGTCAACATGGCTAACTGTTAGTAGCCTGTACGCGATCCATCACAGTTATCCAAGTTACGAAAAGGTTCGCTAGATCTAGACTCGTCTAAGTATCTGCTAGTTGTTGACAGCTCGCTAGCTAACAAGATAGCCAGAACACTAGCTTGCTATATAGCAAGCTAAACTAGCCAGCCAGTTATATTTGGAGGAAAAGCACCGAGCGGCCGGCTAGCTAACTTACCCCAATGTGGAACCTGATTAGGGCCAGCCGGATGCAATGGACCATGCACACTGGGGGAAGAAACCAGACCTTCGGTGGAGGGGTCCCCTTATTCTGGATATGGCTGACAATCTGCTGCGCTGTCTGTCTCTCGTTCACCTGTCGTTTGACCCACTCGTGAAGACGGCCTTTCTCCATGGCGCCATTGAAGCACACCAGTAGCTCAATGTTGCCGTTGAAGCAGGCCTTGGCGAGGGCAGCCAGGTACCCAAGCATGTGGTTCCACTGCCCGCCGCTTACCCAGTCGGTGTAGAAACCCCCGTAGAGCCGGTGGAGGCAGTTCTCCGCGTCAACCAGCAGCCGTAGCGGGCTCTGAGGTGGTCTCTGCCTGCCTCCTCCGACCAGACTGCCCCGGGCTAGCTTCTGGAGCTCCACCGGTACCACGGCAGTAGGGCAGTGCTTTTCTATGTATTCTTGGAAACCTTGAACACCCATGATGACTGTCTTTAAAAAAAGCGATTGCAACCAAAAACTGTTTAAAAACCGAGTAAAATAGCTCAGTAAAACTGGAGGAAAGGTGGGGGGTTCCAAGTTGCTTGCTAGCTTCTCTCCCCGTAACAGTGCAAACCAATTGTATGTCTAGTGCAGTTGTTGCAATGGTTGAATCCAAAATAAATTACATCGGGTTGCTACTGATACATGAACTGTTTTTGGTGATTTATTTTTTGGTTCATGGTTAGCCGCCACCATGTGCCTTCTCACAGAGCCATATCTGTGGATGTGTGGCGGAGAAAGAAGCACAGTGACGCACCGACACGTACCGCCGTGCCCCGGAGAGAGGAGGAGTCCGTGGGTATGAATGACAGACAACCTGTTGTTTCCAGCCATTCAAATGAAAGCAGGGGGGAGGCAAAGGAATGGTTTTCATGCCAAATCCTTTAAATATGGGATACATGACAACTGCACACAGAGCCAACATGGTGAGAAATAGGTTCTGTAGAGTATGCCCCAACTCACGAAGGATACAGTGTTCTGGTCTATTCATGTCAACCAGGTATGGGGCAGGCAGGCAATCTCTCTCCAAAAGCTGTTTATTGTTGATGGACCCAGTACCACCAGAGGGCGATATAGTGCTGCTGTGTTGTCTGTCTGTTGCTGTGTTTGGACTGTGTTGTCTGTCTGTTGCTGTGTTTGGACTGTGTTGTCTGCTGTGTTTGGACTGTGTTGTCTGTCTGTTGCTGTGTTTGGACTGTGTTGTCTGCATATTGTCTGTTGCTGTGTTTGGACTGTGTTGTCTGCATATTGCCTGTTGCTGTGTTTGGACTGTGTTGTCTGCAGATTGTCTGTTGCTGTGTTTGGACTGTGTTGTCTATCTGTTGCTGTGTTTGGACTGTGTTGTCTGTCTGTTGCTGTGTTTGGACTGTGTTGTCTGTCTGTTGCTGTGTTTGGACTGTGTTGTCTGTCTGTTGCTGTGTTTGGACTGTGTTGTCTGTCTGTTGCTGTGTTTGGACTGTGTTGTCTGTCTGGTGCTGTGTTTGGACTGTGTTGTCTGTCTGGTGCTGTGTTTGGACTGTGTTGTCTGTCTGGTGCTGTGTTTGGACTGTGTTGTCTGTCTGGTGCTGTGTTTGGACTGTGTTGTCTGTCTGGTGCTGTGTTTGGACTGTGTTGTCTGTCTGGTGCTGTGTTTGGACTGTGTTGTCTGTCTGGTGCTGTGTTTGGACTGTGTTGTCTGTCTGTTGCTGTGTTTGGACTGTGTTGTCTGCATATTGTCTGTTGCTGTGTTGTCCGCATCAATCAATCAATCAAATGTATTTATTAAGCCCTTTTAACATCAGCCGATGTCACAAAGTGCTATACAGAATATTGTCTGTTGCTGTGTTTTGACTTCCCGGTCTGCATATTGTCTGTGTTAATGTGTGTTTTGCCATGTAGCTATGATACAAAAATGGTCAAAACAGGACAGTAACACAGTTGCCTTTCTGATCCATAATATACCTCACATTCAGAACAAGGATAGTAAAATGGTGAAACCAAAACCATTGAAGCAAAATAAATGTTTTTTTTATTTTTTCCAACTATTTAATCATATTTTAAAATTAGGAATGTACTAAATTGTATTTTGAGAAGGCTACATACAGTAAGTAGTAGGCTATAGGGTAACTGGGTTCGTATAGAAACAGTGAAATACAGTCAAAATATTCTACTACAGTATTCAGGCCGTTGATATCAAAGTCAACTATACAAGTAATAACACATCTCTATGGTATACGTGTCACATACGATTACATACAATGTCTTGGTAAATACATCTTAGATTTGGCTTCATAAAATTCCACCTTAAATGTGCAATTCGTTTTTTATTAGTCTGCAGGTCCTCTGGGGAACATTTTAGTTGGCACAATGGTTGCAGAGCGGACCAGTCTCCTTTTAAAAGGCGCTGCGTGGTCAATCCGACGCCTGCGTTAGCCCGTGAACCGTTCCGGGATGATACGGTATCTGCAGAAGTCAGGGTCCATTCATACTCCTTGCTCTTCACGGAGCAGTTGAGCAGAGCTGTTGTCAAGGAAGTGAGTTTGTGTTTATACAGGACCTCTTACCCTCACCTACCGTCAGCCCATCATGTCAATGCCGTGCTATACGGAGCCTTCCACATTGTTGAAACATTTTTTGGGTGGCGTACGGCGCTCAATTTGGCCTCTGCATGCTTCCGGAGTCACACCATCCATACTGCGCCTCCGACCACATTCACGGATCAAGCATAAACTGGCTTTTGGAGCTCCAATGACTAGGAAAATACAGACCGACATGAACGTCGGCTGTGGAGCACCTGCTGCGTGTTGATGAACGGTGCCGATTCAACGTTATGGCGACGTTCAGAGGGGATAGGACAGCTTTTCACTGTTCGTCGGGCACTGTCTGTTGCGTCCTTAAGATAAAGGTCTGTCTTCTAGACTATAAAATAAAAGACTGTCTCTCTCAGAGGTCCAGAGAGATCCTGAAGTGTTGTGCTCTCTGAGCCAGCTCCTTGGCAAAGTCCTGGGCCTCCTGCAGAGCCTGTCTCTCAGGGTAATGCAGAGCTGCCTTCTTGGTGGCTACTGCCAGCTGCTTTAACAGGGCACACATGTTGTTGCACTTACACAGCAGAACCTGGTTCTGGCTCTGGCTGGGCCCTGACCCTGACACCGACCCGGGCTCCCTTCTCTGGGACTCTCCTTTCTGGGCCTCTCGGTATAGCGTGTCCACCAGTCGCTGGCCTACCATGATGACCAGCTTGCTGTGAGAGATGAACTTCTCCGGGGGCTGGCTGTCCATGCTGGTTATGAACACACCGATTGCCTTCTGCAGGGCCCCGAAGTACAGCCGGCAATATTCTGACAGGGTGGGTTGTCTCTTAGGGCTGTCTACCTGGGAGTTACAGGACTTCCTAGGGATGTCAGAGACCTGGGGCTCAGACTGAGAGGCCATCCTAGCAGACAGGGAGACCTGGGGCTCAGACTGAGAGGCCATCCTAGCAGACAGGGAGACCTGGGGCTCAGACTGAGAGGCCATCCTAGCAGACAGGGAGACCTGGGGCTCAGACTGAGAGGCCATCCTAGCAGACAGGGAGACCTGGGGCTCAGAGGTTCTCCTGGGGGCGTCACCAGAGTCAGATTTGGATGGCTTCCTAGGAGACAGGGGTTCTGAAGATCTCCTAGGGCCGTCCACACAGACCTGGGGCTCGGACACACAACGGTCCTCCTGGGTGGGAGAGGAAGAAAAGAGGGAGGTAGAGGAGGAACAAGAGGGGAAGAGGGAGGGAATGCGAGATTGCAGGGGAGGAGTAAGGGAAGGAGAGGTGTGGAGGGGAGGGACGAGAGAGGTAGAGTAGGAAGGGAAGGAGAGAATAGGAGGGAGGGGTAGAGAGAGGAGGGAAGTAAAGGGAGAGGAGGAAAGTTGAGAGAGGGGATAAAGAGAGATGGTTAGTTAGACAGACAGACATCCTGTTCCCTCAGGGGAATCTCACCAGTAGAGGAAGAGAAGCTGAAGCTTCCCAGAATTCCTGTAATTACAAGGTACGCTGCTAATATCTACACCACTAACACCCAGCTCCTACTGAGGAGCGGCTGGAGCTGCTGTGTGTTTGAGAGGCCACAGTATTTGAGGTTTTTCCGTGAGTTTCAGTACTTGACTATAAGAAATGCATTCCCCTGAGTAGCGGGAAACTCTCACCTTAGGCTTGATGGAAGTGATTTTGGTTTTCTGTTTTCCACAGACTTTTAATTTGTTTTTCAAACTTAGAGCATTGCTTTACTTTCAATGTTCTAAAGCAGGCTAAATGATACAGCCGTATGAATGGGTATCAAGCCTATATAAATATAATGGCCCTGTGAAGCCTGTTTTACAGTGGTCCAATTCTATTGGTCTACAGACATGCGTTAGACCAATTATAACCCGGCCTTAAACCACTGTAGAGAAAGATTTACTTTTTACTTTTTCAAAATCAGGATTAAAATACTAAACTATGAATGTGCATCATATCAAGCTTGGCAAATCTACAGCTATATAATGGTGCAGATAACCAATGACTGACCTGTAGCTGGGTATATAATGGTCCAGATGACCAACCTGTAGCTGGGTATATAATGGTGCAGATAACCAATGACTAACCTGTAGCTGGGTATATAATGGTCCAGATGACCAATGACTAACCTGTAGCTGGGTATATAATGGTCCAGATAACCAATGACTAACCTGTAGCTGGGTATATAATGGTCCAGATGACCAATGACTAACCTGTAGCTGGGTATATAATGGTCCAGATGACCAATGACTAACCTGTAGCTGGGTATATAATGGTCCAGATGACCAATGACTAACCTGTAGCTGGGTATATAATGGTCCAGATAACCAATGACTAACCTGTAGCTGGGTATATAATGGTCCAGATAACCAATGACTAACCTGTAGCTGGGTATATAATGGTCCAGATAACCAATGACTAACCTGTAGCTGGGTATATAATGGTCCAGATGACCAATGACTAACCTATAGCTGGGTATATAATGGTCCAGATGACCAATGACTAACCTGTAGCTGGGTATATAATGGTGCAGATGACCAATGACTAACCTGTAGCTGGGTATATAATGGTGCAGATAACCAATGACTAACCTGTAGCTGGGTATATAATGGTCCAGATAACCAATGACTAACCTGTAGCTGGGTATATAATGGTCCAGATAACCAATGACTAACCTGTAGCTGGGTATATAATGGTCCAGATAACCAATGACTAACCTGTAGCTGGGTATATAATGGTCCAGATAACCAATGACTAACCTGTAGCTGGGTATATAATGGTCCAGATGACCAATGACTAACCTGTAGCTGGGTATATAATGGTCCAGATGACCAATGACTAACCTGTAGCTGGGTATATAATGGTGCAGATAACCAATGACTAACCTGTAGCTGGGTATATAATGGTCCAGATAACCAATGACTAACCTGTAGCTGGGTATATAATGGTCCAGATAACCAATGACTAACCTGTAGCTGGGTATATAATGGTCCAGATAACCAATGACTAACCTGTAGCTGGGTATATAATGGTCCAGATAACCAATGACTAACCTGTAGCTGGGTATATAATGGTCCAGATAACCAATGACTAACCTGTAGCTGGGTATATAATGGTGCAGATAACCAATGACTAACCTGTAGCTGGGTATATAATGGTGCAGATAACCAATGACTAACCTGTAGCTGGGTATATAATGGTCCAGATAACCAATGACTAACCTGTAGCTGGGCATTGTCATGATGGTCTGTTCCTGAGTCTTCTCCCTGCTCTGTTATCTTCTTCACAAACTGACTGGTAGTGGTACTGGTATTATTGGTGGTACTGGTACTGGGCCGGAAGAGCAGCTTGGCGTTAGCATTGACGATGGATACCATTCTCTTGACGTCCTCGGGGATGGTCCTGGTTACCCTGACGAGGCTGTCCAGCTGGTCTGGGGTGTGGTTCTGGGCGGGATCCTGGGCCAGCAAGGGGAGGGGCCAGCCGGCGACGCCCAGGGAGCTGACGGCCTGCTGCAGGATGAGGCCGGAGTCCTCCAACACTGAGAGCTGGCGCTGGAGACGCGCCTGCAGGTTGGAGTCGGTCAGGCGCCGGGCGTTACCTTTCACATCCAGGGCAAAGGTCAGGAAGGAAGTCACCGACCCCGCCACATCCTCTGCTGCAGACCTGGTGGTGGTAGTTGGGAAGAATTAGTGGTAATGCTTGTTTAGGATATGATATAGACGGTGTCAGAGGAAGGCCCATACAATTGTCAGAGACTCCAGTCACCCAAGTCCTAGACTGTTTTCTCTGCTACCGCACGGCAAGCGGTACCGGAGCGCCAAGTCTAGGACCAAAAATCTCCTTAACCTCTTTGGGCTGCAGGGGCAGTATTGAGTAGCCTGGATAAAAGGTGCCCATTTCAAACGGCCTCGTACTCAATTCTTGCTCGTACAATATGCATAGTATTATTACTATTGGATAGAAAACACTCTCTAGTTTCTAAAACCGTTTGAATTTTGTCTGTGAGTAAAAGAGAACTCATTTGGCAGCACACTTTCTGACCAAGAAGTGGAAAGTCTGAAATCGATGCTGTGTTCAAGGGCCTGCCTATAAATGGGCATGATACGTATGAATATACTTGCACGTCATACACCTTCCCCTAGATGTCAAGAGGAAGTTAGAGGAGAAATGAGTTGATTATCTTGGTCTGAGATGGAATGCATCCTCTTGGAATGACGTGTCCCCCATTTTCGGTTTTCTGGAAGGCGCGTGGAGGGACCTGTAATTGCCTTCTGAAAAGCTGTCGTTAAAGGCGAATACTATCTCCGGCTTTGATTTTATTTGATACATGTCACAATATCATCGTAAAGTATGTTTTTCAATATAGTTTTATTAGATTATTGAAATTTCTTCGGGACGTTAGGCGTGTTGCTTTGTCTGCATATGTTCAGGAAGGATAGCTTCGCGCCACTTGGCCAGTGTGCTTGCTAATTCAAGAGGGAAAAACGACGTTCTGATACCAAACAAAGACGGTTCTGGACAAAAGGACCCCTTGTACAACATTCTGATGGAAGATCACCAAAAGTAGGACCCATTTTGTGATGCTATTTCATATATCTGTCGAACTGTGTACTAGTAGTTTTGCGCACAGAATTTGGCCACTCTCTCGCTAATACATAAGCCTTATGTCGTAATGAAGATATTTTTAGAATTCTAACACTGCGATTGCATTAAGAACTAGTGTATCTATCATTTCCTATACAACATGTATTTTTTTGTAATGTTTATGAATAGCTATTTGGTCAGAATAGGTGAGAGTCTAATAGAAATATCCGCACATTCTGGGAAAAAGATGCTACGTTAGCATAATGGATAACCACTGATTTCAGCTCTAAATATGCAAATTTTCGAACAAAACATAAGTGTATGTATAACCTGATGTTATAGGACTGTCATCTGAGGAAGGTTTATGAAGGTTAGTGAAAATTAATATATTTTGCTGGTTTATTCGCTAACGCTAACGTGCCTATTGCTATCGCTAACGTGCCTTGATGAATGAATGCGGTTGTGTGGTAGGCTATTGTAGTAAGCTAATATAATGCTATATTGTGTTTTCGCTGTAAAACACTTAAAAAATCGGAAATATTGGCTGGATTCACAAGATGTTTGTCTTTAATTTGCTGTACACCATCGATTTTTCAGAAATGTTTTATGATGAGTATTTAGGTATTTCACGTTGGTCTCTATAATTACTCTGGCTGCTTCGGTGCTATATCTGACGGTAGCTGTGATGGTAGCAGCAATGTAAAACTGATTTATACCTCAAATATGCACATTTTTTGAACAAAACATAGATTTATTGTGTAACATGTTATAGGACTGTCATCTGATGAAGTTGTTTCTTGGTTAGTTTGGTTGGTTCTTGGTTAGTTTGGTTGGTTTCGTGCATGCTACCTGTGCTGTGAAAAATGTCTGTCCTTTTTTGTATTTGGTGGTGAGCTAACATAAATATATGTGGTGTTTTCGCTGTAAAACATTTTAAAAATCGGACATGTTGACTGGATTCACAAGATGTGTATCTTTAATTTGCTGTATTGGACTTGTTAATGTGTGAAAGTTAAATATTAAAAAAAAATATTTTATGAATTTCGCGCTCTGCCTTTTCAGTGGAATGTGGGAGGAGTTCCGCTAGCGGAACGCTGGGGCTGTAAAGGTTTTAACAGCTTCTACCCTCAAGCCATAAGACTGCTGAACAACTAATCAAATGGCCACCAGACTATTTACATTGCCCCCCTCCCATTTGTTTTTTACACAGCTGCACTCTCTGTTTATTATCCATGCATAGTCACTTCACCCCTACCTACATGTATAAATTACCTCAACTAACCTGTACCCCCGCACACTGACTCTGTACCGGTACCCCCTGTATATAACCTCCACACTGACTCTGTACCGGTACCCCCTGTATATAACCTCCACACTGACTCTGTACCGGTACCCCCTGTATATAGCCTCCACATTGACTCTGTACCGGTGTCCACTGTATATAACCTCCACACTGACTCGGTACCGGTACCACCTGTATATAGCCTCCACATTGACTCGGTACCGGTACCCCCCTGTATATAGCCTCCACATTGACTCTGTACCGGTGTCCCCTGTATAACGCCTCGTTATTGTGTTACTTTCTATTATTTTTTATTTTTTACTTTTGTTTATTTGGTAAATATTTTCTTAACTCTTCTTGAACTGCATTATTGGTTAAGGGCTTGTATGTATACATTTCACTGTAAGGTCTACGCTTGTTGTATTCAGCCCATGTGACAAATAAAGGTTGATTTGATTTGATAGTGGTAGTCCCAAATAGATGGCTTGTAGATGTTCAACTAACTGTCCACTTTTATACCACACGTTTCAGACCGTTCAGTAGAATAACCTGGATTATATACAACACGTTTCAGACCGTTCAGTAGAATAACCTGGATTATATACCACACGTTTCAGACCGTTCAGTAGAATAACCTGGATTATATACAACACGTTTCAGACCGTTCAGTAGAATAACCTGGATTATATACCACACGTTTCAGACCGTTCAGTAGAATAACCTGGATTATATACAACACGTTTCAGACCGTTCAGTAGAATAACCTGGATTATATACCACACGTTTCAGACCGTTCAGTAGAATAACCTGGATTATATACCACAGGGAACAGACCGTTCAGTAGAATAACCTGGATTATATACCACAGGGAACAGAAAGTGTCAGTAGAATAACCTGGATTATATACCACACTGAACAGAAAGTGTCAGTAGAATAACCTGGATTATATACCACAGGGAACAGAAAGTGTCAGTAGAATAACCTGGATTATATACCACAGGGAACAGAAAGTGTCAGTAGAATAACCTGGATTATATACCACAGGGAACAGAAAGTGTCAGTAGAATAACCTGGATTATATACCACAGGGAACAGAAAGTGTCAGTAGAATAACCTGGATTATATACCACAGGGAACAGAAAGTGTCAGTAGAATAACCTGGATTATATACCACAGGGAACAGAAAGTGTCAGTAGAATAACCTGGATTATATACCACAGGGAACAGAAAGTGTCAGTAGAATAACCTGGATTATATACCACACTGAACAGAAAGTGTCAGTAGAATAACCTGGATTATATACCACAGGGAACAGAAAGTGTCAGTAGAATAACCTGGATTATATACCACACTGAACAGAAAGTGTCAGTAGAATAACCTGGATTATATACCACACTGAACAGAAAGTGTCAGTAGAATAACCTGGATTATATACCACACTGAACAGAAAGTGTCAGTAGAATAACCTGGATTATATACCACACTGAACAGAAAGTGTCAGTAGAATAACCTGGATTATATACCACACTGAACAGAAAGTGTCAGTAGAATAACCTGGATTATATACCACACTGAACAGAAAGTGTCAGTAGAATAACCTGGATTATATACCACACTGAACAGAAAGTGTCAGTAGAATAACCTGGATTATATACCACAGGGAACAGAAAGTGTCAGTAGAATAACCTGGATTATATACCACACTGAACAGAAAGTGTCAGTAGAATAACCTGGATTATATACCACACTGAACAGAAAGTGTCAGTAGAATAACCTGGATTATATACCACAGTGAACAGAAAGTGTCAGTAGAATAACCTGGATTATATACCACACTGAACAGAAAGTGTCAGTAGAATAACCTGGATTATATACCACACTGAACAGAAAGTGTCAGTAGAATAACCTGGATTATATACCACAGTGAACAGAAAGTGTCAGTAGAATAACTGGGATTATATACCACACTGAACAGAAAGTGTCAGTAGAATAACCTGGATTATATACCACACTGAACAGAAAGTGTCAGTAGAATAACCTGGATTATATACCACACTGAACAGAAAGTGTCAGTAGAATAACCTGGATTATATACCACACTGAACAGAAAGTGTACAGAAAGTGGTTCCTTAAAACCTGTTTGGGATAGGGGGCAGCATTTTCACGTTTGGATGAAAAGCGTGCTCAGAGTAAACTGCCTGCTACTCAGTCCCAGTTGCTAATATATGCATATTATTAGTAGATTTGGATAGAAAACACTCTGAAGTTTCTAAAAGTGTTTGAATGATGTCTGTGAGTATAACAGAACTCATATGGCAGGCGAAAACCTGAGAAAACTCTAACCAGGAAGTGGGAAATCTGAGGTTTGTAGTTTTTCAAGTCATTGCCTATCGAAAATATACAGTGCCTATGGGGTCATATTGCACTTCCTAAGGCTTCCACTAGATGTCAACAGTCTTTAGAACCTTGTTTCAGGCTTCTACTGTGAAGGGGGAGAGAATGAGAGCTGTTTGAGTCAGGTGTCTGTCAGAATGCCATGAGCTAAATCATGCGCGGCCGTGAGAGGTAGCTGCGTTCCTTTGACGGCTCTTTGAGTCAGTGGTCTGGCAAAGTGCCACGAGCTCGTGACGCTCGTTCACGTGAGAGTTAGCTCGCATTCCATTGCATTTCTGAAGACAAAGGAATTCTCCGGGTTGGAACATTATTGAATATTTATGTTAAAAACATCCTAAAGATTGATTCTATACATCGTTTGACATGTTTCTACGGACTGTAACGAAACCTTTGGACTTTTCGTCTGCACCTAGTGATCGTGCGTCATGAAGTTGGATTATTGGGCTGAACGCGCTAACAACAAGGAGGAATTTGGACATAAATGATGGACATTATCGAACAAATCAAACATTTATTGTGGAACTGGGATTCCTGGGAGTGCATTCTGATGAAGATCATCAAAGGTAAGTTAATATTTATAATGCTATTTCTGACTTCTGTTGACTCCAACATGGCGGATATCTCTTTGGCTTGTTTTGTCGTCTGAGCGCCGTACTCAAATGATTTCATGGTTTGCTTTTTCCGTAAAGTTTTTTTCAAATCAGACACAGCGGTTGCATTAAGGAGAAGTCTATCTTTAATTCTGTGAATAACACTTGTATCTTTTATCAATGTTTATTATGAGTATTTCTGTAAATTGATGTGGCTCTCTGCAAAATCACCGGATGTTTTGGAAGCAAAACATTACTGAACGTAACGCGCCAATGTAAACTGGGATTTTTGGATATAAATGAGCACTTTATCGAACAAACATACATGTATTGTGTAACATGATGTCCTATGAGTGTCATCTGATGAAGATGATCAAAGGTTAGTGATTCATTTTATCTATATTTCTGCTTTTTGTGACTCCTCTGTTTGGCTGGAAAAATGGCTGTGTGTGTTTTTGTGACTTGGCTCTGACCTAACATAATCATATGTTGTGCTAAGTGTATCTTTCATTTGATGTATTGTGTAACAGTATAAATTTTAGTACGTCCCCTCGCCCCGACACGGGCGCGAACCATCAACAACTGACACCCACGAAGCGTCGTTACCCATCGCTCCACAAAAGCCGCGGCCCTTGCAGAGCAAGGTGCAACACTACTTCTAGGTTTCAGAGCAAGTGACGTAACTGATTGAAACGCTAGTAGCGCGTACCCGCTAACTAGCTAGCCATTTCACATCCGTTACACTCACCCCCCTTTCAACCTCCTCCTTTTTCCGCAGCAACCAGTGATCCGGGTCAACAGCATCAATGTAACAGTATAACTTTAAACCGTCCCCTCGCCCCGACACGGGCGCGAACCAGGGACCCTCTGCACACATCAACAACTGACACCCACGAAGCGTCGTTACCCATCGCTCCACAAAGGCCGCGGCCCTTGCAGAGCAAGGTGCAACACTACTTCTAGGTTTCAGAGCAAGTGACGTAACTGATTGAAACGCTAGTAGCGCGTACCCGCTAACTAGCTAGCCATTTCACATCCGTTACAATTGCACTTGTTAATGTGTGAAAGTTACATATTTCTAAAGAATATTTTTTAATTTCGCGCGCTGCCTTTTCAGCGGAATGTTGCCGCTAGCGGCACCCCTAGCCATAAGAAGTTTTAAGGCACTGTTATGTTCACGGGTCAGAATATTAAAAATAATCATTACTGATCTCAATCTCCACAAACCTGATCTCCGTGAGGTGCTTTTCCAGGTGATCCCTGCTCCTCCAGCAAGAGGAGACGAACTCCATGAGTCGCGGCACATCCCTGCACACCTCCTGCTGTAGGAGGTGCAGCCTGCGACACGCCTCCTCCTGGCTCAGACACACCTCCCGCTGCGGCTCCGGGGAGGAGGAGCACAGCGCCAGGGAGTCGCAGGAGGAGGAGGTGGAGGACGTGGAGGCTGTGCTGATCCTCTGTTTGTCTGATGTTGACGTTGTAACTCTCTCTTCATCCTCTTCCTGTAACAGAGTGTCTCCCCTATCAGGCCTGGCTTCCAGAGCCCCAGCCACTAGCCCCAGACGGCCCCTCTGCAGCCTGCCCTGGGGGTTGGGGTGGTCGTAGGTAGGACCAGAGTCCCCCCGACACTCCAACGGGACATGGTGTCCTCTGTGGGGGACGGAGACTGAGGGCTGCTCCCGAGAGGGGACAGCGTACACACAGTGCTCCTTGCCCGTCTGTCTCTGCCCTGGTGGTCTGTCGTAGAGAGGAGGCCTGGGGAGGACCCTGGGGGGGTTGGGGGGGTCCTTGGACCCCCGGGGAGGGGATCTAGGTTTGGGGATGTCGTAGAGGGACTGAGCAGAGCAGTTACGGTCTGTCAGAGTGTCGTGGAGCTGCCCGTCAGAGCTCAGGGCCTTGGAGGGCAGGGTGGTGTAGTACCCAGGCTGGCCACCAAATGGCAGGTGTGTGTAATATCCAGGTTGGCCACCAGATGGCAGGATGTTGTAGTACCCAGGCTCACCACCAGGCTTCTCAGGAGAGCTGGGTACATCGTAGATCCAGTCTGACTTGCGGGGGTTGGGGAGGGTGTTGTAACTGCTAGGCTGTCTCTGGAGGCTGGGTGAGGTATTGTAGCCTCCGGCCGCTAGCCTCTGCTGGATGACTGAGGCCGGAGGGATGGAGGGGGGGACGGAGGAGGGGATAGGGATGTCATAGCTGGGGTCTGGGACCACCGTCGGAGGAACAGCATACACCTGGTGAGGGGGGGGGGTGGGGGACAGTAAGTGAAAGGTGAGTATAGATCACGATGTTACAGTGTGTAACCCTGTACAGGAACTAGAACACTAAAGAGGAAAAGTCAGAGACTCCGTCATAAAAGAGACCAGGAAGTACACGTGTCATTCAGGTCCATTTATTGGGAGTTGATTTGTCTCCCAGTGCAGATGTTTATGGGTTGCACGTCACAAAATGTTTTGAAGATTCTCTTGACGAAGGTTCTCTTGATGCCCGAATGAACATTGCATTGCCAATAAGGCGCTAATGAATATTTCATCAAAAGTGCATTACAGTGGCTTTAAAACACAATGACATTTCAAATGATTGGTAGGAAAACCTTTTGTGATCATTGAGATGTCGCTAGATTGACTTTAGATGCAGTAAGATTGTAGCCTCGTAATTACCGGTCTGATTACTGTAGCGAAACGGAATGGAAGCTTACGAGATCGGTCTGATAATTACGAGGCTCGTGAGATTGAGGGGACAGCATCGAATTTTTAGCTAACTGACATTAGCATTGCTAGCTATTTTTAACATACGTAGTCCAGGCTGGGACTGGGGCTGCAGTGCCTCCTACTGCCCCGGGTGTCAAACTGTCTCTCCAGATCAGAGGTTGCCATCAACGACGCCTTCTGGTTCAAATGTCGCGGTGTTGTGGATGCCTGTCAATCATTCACACAGTGGTCTGTTAGACACCGCAACTCAATGTCTTCATACAGATAATGTACATCATCTGTTGGTAAACATTTGTAACAAACCACCAAGCATGGAAACAGATACATACAGTCAAGCAGAGCAAAGAGGAGAGGAGAGGAGAGGAGAGGAGAGGAGAGGAGAGGAGAGGAGAGGAGAGGAGAGGAGAGGAGAGGAGGACGACTCACAGTGAAGAGAGAAGCTCGTCTGACAAGGCTGGGGACATCATAGACCTCTCCCTTGGAACAGCCAGAGAACACACTGCTGACAGATGCCTGCAAACAACAACACCATTCAGATAATACTATTGGCCGGTTTCCAAGACGCATATCACAATTCATATCACAACTCATATCACTACACAACTCATATACTCATATAACAACTCATATACTCATATAACAACTAATATAACAAGTCATATACTCATATAACAACTCATATAACAACTCATATACTCATAACAACTCATATACTCATTTAACAACTCATATACTCATATAACAACTAATATAACAACTCATATACTCATAACAAGTCATATACTCATATAACAACTCATATAACAACTAATATAACAAGTCATATAACAACTCATATACTCATAACAACTCATATACTCATATAACAACTCATATAACAACTAATATAACAAGTCATATACTCATATGCTCTAAAAGTAGTGCTTTATATAGGGAATAGGTTCATATTCTAAATGCAGCCTTTGCCTTTATGTGCTTGATGTTTTCCCCTGTTTTCTCCCAAATAACCGGAGAGAGGGGCGGCAGGTAGCCTAGTGGTAACTGAAAGGTTGCTCGATCAAATCCCCGAGGTGACAAGGTAAAAGTCTGTCGTTCTGCCCCTGAACAAGGCCACTGTTCCTAGGCCGTCATTGTAAAAAAGAATTTGTTCTTAACTGACTTGTTAAATAAAGGTTAAATAAAAAGAGGCACAGACAGGTCCACATCAGGGGTGTAAAATACTTTAGTAAAAATACTTTAAAGTACTACTTAAGTAGTTTTTTGGGGGTATCTGTACTCTACTTTACTACGTATATGTTTGACTACTTTTACTTTAACTTCACTACATCTATTTACATCTACTTTTGATACTGAAGTATATTTAAAACCAAATACTTTTTAGACTTTTACTCAAGTAGTATTTTACTGGGTGACTTTCACTTTTACTTGAGTCATTTTCTATTAAGGAATCTTTACTTTTACTCAAGTTTGACAATTGGGTTGTTTTTCCACCACTGGTCAACATCACACGATTCACTCACTCACTCACTCACTCACTCACTCACTCACTCACTCACTCACTCACTCACTCACTCACTCAGGTAGGCACTCACTCATTCACTCACACTTCAGTCATCACAAAATTATACCAGGAGACAACAGAGAATGAGAGATATGTGTTTACGTGTGTGTGTCTGTCTGTGTGTATGTGTGTGAGAAGAGATAGAAGAGAGAGAGAGGGATAAGAGAGAGAAAGAGACAGAGAGAGAGAGAGAGAGAGAGGGAGAGAGAGAAGAGAGAGAGAGATACTCTCTCCCCTAACCCAGACCCCAACCTCTAACCCTCTCCCCTAACCCAGACCCCAACCTCTAACCCTCTCCCCAGACCCAGACCCCAACCTCTAACCCTCTCCCCAGACCCAGACCCCAACCTCTAACCCTCTCCCCAGACCCAGACCCCAACCTCTAACCCTCTCCCCAGACCCAGACCCCAACCTCTAACCCTCTCCCCAGACCCAGACCCCAACCTCTAACCCTCTCCCCAGACCCAGACCCCAACCTCTCACCCTCTCCCCAGACCCAGACCCCAACCTCTAACCCTCTCCCCTAACCCAGACCCCAACCTCTAACCCTCTCCCCTAACCCAGACCCCAACCTCTAACCTTCTCCCCAGACCCAGACCCCAACCTCTAACCCTCTCCCCAGACCCAGACCCCAACCTCTAACCTTCTCCCCAGACACCAACCTCTAACCCTCTCCCCTAACCCAGACCCCAACCTCTAACCCTCTCCCCAGACCCAGACCCCAACCTCTAACCCTCTCCCCAGACCCAGACCCCAACCTCTAACCCTCTCCCCTAACCCAGACCCCAACCTCTAACCCTCTCCCCAGACCCAGACCCCAACCTCTAACCTTCTCCCCAGACACCAACCTCTAACCCTCTCCCCTAACCCAGACCCCAACCTCTAACCCTCTCCCCAGACCCAGACCCCAACCTCTAACCCTCTCCCCAGACCCAGACCCCAACCTCTAACCCTCTCCCCTAACCCAGACCTCAACCTCTAACCCAGACCCCAACCTCTCACCCTCTCCCCTAACCCAGACCCCAACCTCTAACCCTCTCCCCTAACCAAGACCTCAACCTCTAACCCAGACCTCAACCTCTAACCCTCTCCCCAGACCCAGACCCCAACCTCTAACCCAGACCTCAACCTCTAACCCTCTCCCCAGACCCAGACCCCAACCTCTAACCCTCTCCCCTAACCCAGACCTCAACCTCTAACCCAGACCCCAACCTCTAACCCTCTCCCCAGACCCAGACCCCAACCTCTAACCCTCTCCCCAGACCCAGACCCCAACCTCTAACCCAGACCCCAACCTCCAACCCTCTCCCCTAACCCAGACCCCAACCTCTAACCCTCTCCCCAGACCCAGACCCCAACCTCTAACCCTCTCCCCAGACCCAGACCCCAACCTCTAACCCAGACCCCAACCTCTAACCCTCTCCCCAGACCCAGACCCCAACCTCTAACCCAGACCCCAACCTCTAACCCTCTCCCCAGACGCAGACCCCAACCTCTAACCCAGACCCCAACCTCTAACCCTCTCCCCAGACCCAGACCCCAACCTCTAACCCTCTCCCCTAGACCAAGACCCCAACCTCTAACCCTCTCCCCTAGACCCAGACCCCAACCTCTAACCCTCTCCCCTAGACCCAGACCCCAACCTCTAACCCAGACCCCAACCTCTAACCCTCTCCCCAGACCCAGACCCCAACCTCTAACCCAGATCCCAACCTCTAGACCCAGACCCCAACCTCTAACCCTCTCCCCTAGACCCAGACCCCAACCTCTAACCCTCTCCCCTAACCCAGACCCCAACCTCTAACCCAGACCCCAACCTCTAACCCTCTCCCCAGACCCGGACCCCAACCTCTAACCCAGACCCCAACCTCTAACCCAGACCTCAACCTCTAACCCTCTCCCCAGACCCAGACCCCAACCTCTCACCCTCTCCCCTAACCCAGACCCCAACCTCTCACCCTCTCCCCAGACCCAGACCCCAACCTCTCACCCTCTCCCCAGACCCAGACCCCAACCTCTAACCCTCTCCCCAGACCCAGACCCCAACCTCTAACCCTCTCCCCTAGACCCAGACCCCAACCTCTCACCCTCTCCCCTAACCCAGACCCCAACCTCTAACCCTCTCCCCAGACCCAGACCCAGACCCCAACCTCTAACCCTCTCCCCTAGACCCAGACCCCAACCTCTAACCCTCTCCCCTAACCCAGACCCCAACCTCTAACCCTCTCCCCTAGACCCAGACCCCAACCTCTAACCCTCTCCCCTAGACCCAGACCCCAACCTCTAACCCTCTCCCCTAACCCAGACCCCAACCTCTAACCCTCTCCCCAGACCCAGACCCCAACCTCTAACCCTCTCCCCAGACCCAGACCCCAACCTCTAACCCTCTCCCCAGACCCAGACCCCAACCTCTAACCTTCTCCCCTAACCCAGACCCCAACCTCTAACCCTCTCCCCTAGACCCAGACCCCAACCTCTAACCCTCTCCCCAGACCCAGACCCCAACCTCTAACCCTCTCCCCAGACCCAGACCCCAACCTCTAACCCTCTCCCCTAACCCAGACCCCAACCTCTAACCCTCTCCCCTAACCCAGACCCCAACCTCTAACCCTCTCCCCTAACCCAGACCCCAACCTCTAACCCAGACCTCAACCTCTAACCCAGACCCCAACCTCTAACCTTCTCCCCTAACCCAGACCCCAACCTCTAACCCAGACCTCAACCTCTAACCCAGACCCCAACCTCTAACCCTCTCCCCTAACCCAGACCCCAACCTCTAACCCAGACCCCAACCTCTAACCCTCTCCCCAGACCCAGACCCCAACCTCTAACCCTCTCCCCTAACCCAGACCCCAACCTCTCACCCTCTCCCCAGACCCAGACCCCAACCTCTAACCTTCTCCCCAGACACCAACCTCTAACCCTCTCCCCAGACCCAGACCCCAACCTCTAACCTTCTCCCCAGACACCAACCTCTAACTCTCTCCCCAGACCCAGACCCCAACCTCTAACCCTCTCCCCTAACCCAGACCCCAACCTCTAACCCTCTCCCCTAACTCAGACCCCAACCGCTAACCCTCTCCCCTAACCCAGACCCCAACCTCTAACCCTCTCCCCTAACTCAGACCCCAACCGCTAACCCTACACCAGTAGGCTGGCTGATATGGCTAGGTGGTGTGGTAACAGACCTTGTAGACACGGTCCATGCGTTCGTAGGTGGGGCTGGAGGACTGGGTGTGTCGGGAAATGCTGGGGATCTGGTAGAAGTTCCCCGGCCTATCAGAGTCACCATCATGACTGCTACCTGGGTCAACACGACCAGCACCAGGACCAGTAACACCGACCTGTAGTGGAGAGAAGAGAAGTAAAGAGGAAGAGGAGATGAGATGAGAAGCGGGGAGATGAGATGAAGAGGAGACGAGAGGAGGGGAGATGAAGAGTAGATGAGACGAGGGGAGGGGAGAAGAAGAGCAGAGGACGGGAGATGGAGATGAGAGGAGAGGAGATGAAGAGGAGATGAGACGAGAGGAGGGGAGATGAAGAGGAGACGAGACGAGGGGAGATGAAGAGGAGATGAGACGAGAGGAGACGAGGGGAGGGGAGGGGAAGAATAGAGAAGATAACTTAAATAGTTACAAGGGAAATGTATCTTATACTTTGCTCCAAAAGACAAACACACACACACACACACACACACACACACACACACTAGGGTTGAATGGCGGGAACCCGGGTTTCCGAGATTTACCCCCTAAAACCACTCGCTTATCCTGGGATAAATAACTGTCAGAAACTGGTAAATTATTACAAATGATTTATATGAACAGCATGGCGTGAAATGGAACTGTTCAATTATATGCGATGACTAAATCTACGGCCTCTGCATGATGAATCATCAACGTTCAGGGTGAGGACAGACAGCCCATCTCAGGGTGAGTACAGACAGCCCATCTCAGGGTAAGTACAGACTGCCCATCTCAGGGTAAGTCCAGACAGCCCATCTCAGGGTGAGTACAGACAGCCCATCTCAGGGTGAGTACAGACTGCCCATCTCAGGGTAAGTCCAGACAGCCCATCTCAGGGTGAGTACAGACAGCCCATCTCAGGGTGAGTACAGACAGCCCATCTCAGGGTGAGTACAGACAGCCCATCTCAGGGTGAGTACAGACAGCCCATCTCAGGGTGAGTACAGACAGCCCATCTCAGGGTGAGTACAGACAGCCCATCTCAGGGTGAGTACAGACAGCCCATCTCAGGGTGAGTACAGACAGCCCATCTCAGGGTGAGTACAGACAGCCCATCTCAGGGTGAGTACAGACAGCCCATCTCAGGGTGAGTACAGACAGCCCATCTCAGTATAGAACGCAGTTCACATGTAGACCTATCATCCCATCATGGTAACTGTGTAAATGTTTTATTTAAAACAGCCTATCACTCAAATATTTTTGCTTTTAATCAGTGCATCAGCGGTCTTTCTCTCTCTCCATCAACTCCATCCAAAATAGATAATCCTGTTCTAGATTGATATATACTGTAGCCCTTAATATAGATGTCCTAGACTACATCTTACAGGTAATACATTCAATCCAGTATTATCAATCACATGTATTTATATAGCCCTTCTTACATCAGCTGATGTCTCAAAGTGCTGTACAGAAACCCAGCCTAAAACCCCAAACAGAAAGCAATGCAGGTGTAGAAGCACGGTGGCTAGGAAAGACTCCCTAGAAAGGCAGGAACCTAGGAAGAAACCTAGAGAGGAACCAGGCTATGAGGGGTGGCCAGTCCTCTTCTGGCTGTGCCGGGTGGAGATTATAACAGTACATGGCCAAGATGTTCAAATGTTCATAGACGACCAGCAGGGTCAAATAATAATAATCACAGTGGTTGTAGAGGGTGCAACAGGTCAGCACCTCAGGAGTAAATGTCAGTTGGCTTTTCATAGCCGATTTCGAGACAGCAGGTGCAGTAGAGAGAGAGAGTCTGAAACAGCAGGTCAGAGACAGCAGGTGCAGCAGAGAGAGAGAGTCTGAAACAGCAGGTCAGAGACAGCAGGTGCAGTAGAGAGAGAGAGTCTGAAACAGCAGGTCAGACCCATAACCATTCAGATGGTGGTAGACTATAACAGTTATTAATTCAGACCCATAACCATTCAGATAGTGGTAGGCTATAGCAGTTATTAATTCAGACCCATAACCATTCTGATGGTGGTAGACTATAGCAGTTATTAATTCAGACCCATAACCATTCAGATAGTGGTAGGCTATAGCAGTTATTAATTCAGACCCATAACCATTCAGATAGTGGTAGGCTATAGCAGTTATTAATTCAGACCCATAACCATTCAGATAGTGGTAGGCTATAGCAGTTATTAATTCAGACCCATAACCATTCAGATAGTGGTAGACTATAGCAGTTATTAATTCAGACCCATAACCATTCAGATGGTGGTAGACTATAACAGTTATTAATTCAGACCCATTCAGATGGTGGTAGACTATAGCAGTTATTAATTCAGCCCCATAACCATTCAGATGGTGGTAGACTATAACAGTTATTAATTCAGACCCATAACCATTCAGATGGTGGTAGACTATAGCAGTTATTAATTCAGACCCATTCAGATGGTGGTAGGCTATAGCAGTTATTAATTCAGACCCATAACCATTCAGATGGTGGTAGACTATAGCAGTTATTAATTCAGACCCATTCAGATGGTGGTAGACTATAGCAGTTATTAATTCAGACCCATAACCATTCAGATGGTGGTAGACTATAGCAGTTATTAATTCAGACCCATAACCATTCAGATGGTGGTAGACTATAGCAGTTATTAATTCAGCCCCATAACCATTCAGATGGTGGTAGACTATAACAGTTATTAATTCAGACCCATTCAGATGGTGGTAGACTATAGCAGTTATTAATTCAGACCCATTCAGATGGTGGTAGGCTATAGCAGTTATTAATTCAGACCCATTCAGATGGTGGTAGACTATAACAGTTATTAATTCAGACCCATAACCATTCAGATGGTGGTAGACTATAGCAGTAATTAATTCAGACCCATTCAGATGGTGGTAGACTATAACAGTTATTAATTCAGACCCATAACCATTCAGATGGTGGTAGACTATAGCAGTTATTAATTCAGACCCATAACCATTCAGATGGTGGTAGGCTATAACAGTTATTAATTCAGACCCATTCAGATGGTGGTAGACTATAACAGTTATTAATTCAGACCCATAACCATTCAGATGATGGTAGACTATAGCAGTTATTAATTCAGACCCATTCAGATGGTGGTAGACTATAGCAGTTATTAATTCAGACCCATTCAGATGGTGGTAGACTATAACAGTTATTAATTCAGACCCATAACCATTCAGATGGTGGTAGACTATAGCAGTTATTAATTCAGACCCATTCAGATGGTGGTAGACTATAGCAGTTATTAATTCAGACCCATAACCATTCAGATGGTGGTAGACTATAGCAGTTATTAACTCAGACCCATTCAGATGGTGGTAGACTATAGCAGTTATTAATTCAGACCCATTCAGATGGTGGTAGACTATAGCAGTTATTAATTCAGACCCATAACCATTCAGATGATGGTAGACTATAGCAGTTATTAATTCAGACCCATTCAGATGGTGGTAGACTATAGCAGTTATTAATTCAGACCCATTCAGATGGTGGTAGACTATAACAGTTATTAATTCAGACCCATAACCATTCAGATGGTGGTAGACTATAGCAGTTATTAATTCAGACCCATAACCATTCAGATGGTGGTAGGCTATAACAGTTATTAATTCAGACCCATTCAGATGGTGGTAGACTATAACAGTTATTAATTCAGACCCATAACCATTCAGATGGTGGTAGACTATAGCAGTTATTAATTCAGACCCATTCAGATGGTGGTAGACTATAGCAGTTATTAATTCAGACCCATAACCATTCAGATGGTGGTAGACTATAGCAGTTATTAATTCAGACCCATTCAGATGGTGGTAGACTATAGCAGTTATTAATTCAGACCCATTCAGATGGTGGTAGACTATAACAGTTATTAATTCAGACCCATACCCATTCAGATGGTGGTAGACTATAGCAGTTATTAATTCAGACCCATTCAGATGGTGGTAGACTATAGCAGTTATTAATTCAGACCCATAACCATTCAGATGGTGGTAGACTATAGCAGTTATTAATTCAGACCCATAACCATTCAGATGGTGGTAGGCTATAACAGTTATTAATTCAGACCCATTCAGATGGTGGTAGACTATAACAGTTATTAATTCAGACCCATAACCATTCAGATGGTGGTAGACTATAGCAGTTATTAATTCAGACCCATAACCATTCAGATGGTGGTAGGCTATAACAGTTATTAATTCAGACCCATTCAGATGGTGGTAGACTATAGCAGTTATTAATTCAGACCCATAACCATTCAGATGATGGTAGACTATAGCAGTTATTAATTCAGACCCATTCAGATGGTGGTAGACTATAGCAGTTATTAATTCAGACCCATTCAGATGGTGGTAGACTATAACAGTTATTAATTCAGACCCATACCCATTCAGATGGTGGTAGACTATAGCAGTTATTAATTCAGACCCATTCAGATGGTGGTAGACTATAGCAGTTATTAATTCAGACCCATAACCATTCAGATGGTGGTAGACTATAGCAGTTATTAATTCAGACCCATAACCATTCAGATGGTGGTAGGCTATAACAGTTATTAATTCAGACCCATTCAGATGGTGGTAGACTATAACAGTTATTAATTCAGACCCATAACCATTCAGATGGTGGTAGACTATAGCAGTTATTAATTCAGACCCATAACCATTCAGATGGTGGTAGACTATAGCAGTTATTAATTCAGAACCATAACCATTCAGATGGTGGTAGACTATAGCAGTTATTAATTCAGACCCATAACCATTCAGATGGTGGTAGACTATAGCAGTTATTAATTCAGACCCATTCAGATGGTGGTAGACTATAGCAGTAATTAATTCAGACCCATTCAGATGGTGGTAGACTATAGCAGTTATTAATTCAGACCCATAACCATTCAGATAGTGGTAGACTATAGCAGTTATTAATTCAGACCCATAACCATTCAGATGGTGGTAGACTATAGCAGTTATTAATTCAGACCCATAACCATTCAGATGGTGGTAGACTATAGCAGTTATTAATTCAGACCCATAACCATTCAGATGGTGGTAGACTATAGAAGTTATTAATTCAGACCCATTCAGATGGTGGTAGACTATAGCAGTTATTAATTCAGACCCATTCAGATGGTGGTAGACTATAGCAGTTATTAATTCAGACCCATAACCATTCAGATGGTGGTAGACTAGAGCAGTTATTAATTCAGACCCATTCAGATGGTGGTAGACTATAGCAGTTATTAATTCAGACCCATTCAGATGGTGGTAGACTATAACAGTTATTAATTCAGACCCATTCAGATGGTGGTAGACTATAACAGTTATTAATTCAGACCCATTCAGATGGTGGTAGACTATAACAGTTATTAATTCAGACCCATTCAGATGGTGGTAGACTATAGCAGTTATTAATTCAGACCCATAACCATTCAGATGGTGGTAGGCTATAACAGTTATTAATTCAGACCCATTCAGATGGTGGTAGACTATAACAGTTATTAATTCAGACCCATAACCATTCAGATGGTGGTAGACTATAGCAGTTATTAATTCATACCCATTCAGATGGTGGTAGACTATAGCAGTTATTAATTCAGACCCAAAACCATTCAGATGGTGGTAGACTATAGCAGTTATTAATTCAGACCCATAACCATTCAGCTGGTGGTAGACTATAGCAGTTATTAATTCAGACCCATAACCATTCAGCTGGTGGTAGACTATAGCAGTTATTAATTCAGACCCATTCAGATGGTGGTAGACTATAGCAGTTATTAATTCAGACCCATTCAGATGGTGGTAGACTATAGCAGTTATTAATTCAGACCCATAACCATTCAGATGGTGGTAGACTATAGCAGTTATTAATTCAGACCCATTCAGATGGTGGTAGACTATAGCAGTTATTAATTCAGACCCATTCAGATGGTGGTAGACTATAGCAGTTATTAATTCAGACCCAAAACCATTCAGATGGTGGTAGACTATAGCAGTTATTAATTCAGACCCATAACCATTCAGCTGGTGGTAGACTATAGCAGTTATTAATTCAGACCCATAACCATTCAGCTGGTGGTAGACTATAGCAGTTATTAATTCAGACCCATTCAGATGGTGGTAGACTATAGCAGTTATTAATTCAGACCCATTCAGATGGTGGTAGACTATAGCAGTTATTAATTCAGACCCATAACCATTCAGATGGTGGTAGACTATAGCAGTTATTAATTCAGACCCATAACCATTCAGATGGTGGTAGACTATAGCAGTTATTCATTCAGACCCATTCAGATGGTGGTAGACTATAGCAGTTATTAATTCAGACCCATAACCATTCAGATGGTGGTAGACTATAGCAGTTATTAACTCAGACCCATTCAGATGGTGGTAGACTATAACAGTTATTAATTCAGACCCATAACCATTCAATCTTCTTGAAGAAAAGTGAAAGTCTTCTGCATCTAATTCTAGTCCTGTATTATACAAGGATGTCATTAGAATGATGAAGAGAAGGACAAGGAAACGTACTCCATTTAACTGTTGAAAAGCGAGGAAGGAATGAAGCAACAATAGAGAAAGAGGATGTAGGCTGAACACATTAGGGGAGATATTGTGAAAGGTAAATATGAGTCAGCCTACTAACTACACAACTAGGCCCTATTATATTTCAAAGTTAAAAAACGAATTCGCTAGCCTATACTTGTAACTTTGTGCTGCACCAGAATCGCATGTTCTCATGGTTTGAACGATGCCTAATGTAATGAACACGAGGTGAGACAGAGAGCTGGTTTCAAGCGCAGGGCACAGCAGGTGTTTGTTTGTAAAGGACCACAGAGGAGGCAGGTAGCTGGGTCCAGGGGCAGGCAGAAGGTCATACACAGGAGGAGGCAGGTAGCTGGGTCCAGGGGCAGGCAGAAGGTCATACAAAGGAGGAGGCAGGTAGCTGGGTCCAGGGGCAGGCAGAAGGTCATACACAGGGACTCCAAAAAGGCCAAAGTACAGGCAGGGAATAGGCAAAAGGCATCATTAGTGAGGCAGGCAAAAACTATCATACATGGGAGGAGTAAATTATGGGGACACCAGCGCTCTTAAAGACGTGTGTCACACAACAAACAAAACCTCACAGTGATGGGGTGCAAAGAACTGAACTAAATAGTGTGTGATAATGACAAACAGGTGTGTGAACAGGTGATCAGAATTCAGGTGATTGGGATCTGGAGAGTGACCTGCGTTCAGGGGATCTACGTGTTTGAGAGTTGGAAGCAGACGTTACACGTTGCAGTGTTATTCTATTATCTATCAGATCACACCTATCAGTTGAAAAACAAGCATCATGTGTACACAGGAAGAGGCAGGTAGCTGGGTCCAGGGGCAGGCAGAAGGTCATACACAGGAAGAGGCAGGTAGCTGGGTCAAGGGGCAGGCAGAAGGTTATACAAAGGAGGAGGCAGGTAGCTGGGTCCAGGGGCAGGCAGAAGGTCATACACAGGAGGAGGCAGGTAGCTGGGTCCAGGGGCAGGCAGAAGGTCATACACAGGAGGACACAGGTAGCTGGGTCCAGGGGCAGGCAGAAGGTCATACACAGGAGGAGGCAGGTAGCTGGGTCCAGGGGCAGGCAGAAGGTCATACACAGGAGGAGGCAGGTAGCTGGGTCCAGGGGCAGGCAGAAGGTCATACACAGGAGGAGGCAGATAGCTGGGTCCAGGGGCAGGCAGAAGGTCATACACAGGAGGACACAGGTAGCTGGGTCCAGGGGCAGGCAGAAGGTCATACACAGGAGGAGGCAGGTAGCTGGGTCCATGGGCAGGCAGAAGGTCATACACAGGAGGAGGCAGGTAGCTGGGTCCGTTGGCAGGCAGAAGGTCATACACAGGAGGAGACAGGTAGCTGGGTCCAGGGGTAGGCAGAAGGTCATACACAGGAGGAGGCAGGTAGCTGGGTCCATGGGCAGGCAGAAGGTCATATACAGGAGGAGGCAGGTAGCTGGGTTCAGGGGAAGGCAGAAGGTCATACCCCGGAGGAGGCAGGTAGCTGGGTCCAGGGGCAGGCAGAAGGTCATACACAGGAGGAGGCAGGTAGCTGGGTCCAGGGGCAGGCAGAAGGTCATACACAGGAGGAGGCAGGTAGCTGGGTCCAGGGGCAGGCAGAAGGTCATACACAGGAGGAGGCAGGTAGCTGTGTCCAAGGGGCAGGCAGAAGGTCATACACAGGAGGCAGGTAGCTGGGTCCAGGGGCAGGCAGAAGGTCATACACAGGAAGAGGCAGGTAGCTGGGTCAAGGTGCAGGCAGAAGGTCATACACAGGAGGAGGCAGGTAGCTGGGTCCAGGGGCAGGCAGAAGGGCATACACAGGAGGAGGCAGGTAGCTGTGTCCAAGGGCAGGCAGAAGGTCATACACAGGAATAGGCAGGTAGCTGGGTCAAGGGGCAGGCAGAAGGTCATACACAGGAGGAGGCAGGTAGCTGGGTCCAGGGGCAGGCAGCAGGTCATACACAGGAGGAGGCAGGTAGCTGGGTCCAGGGGCAGGCAGAAGGTCATACACAGGAGGAGGCAGGTCAAAAGTAACAGTCAGTATCTGGTGTGGCCACCAGCTGCATTAAGTACTGCAGTGCATCTCCTCTTCATGGACTGCACCAGATTTGCCAGTTCTTGCTGTGAGATGTTACCCCACACTTCCACCAAGGCACCTGCAAATTCCCGGACATTTCTGGGGGGAATGGCCCTAGCCCTCACCCTCCGATCCAACAGGTCCCAGACGTGCTCAATGGGATTGAGATCCGGGCTCTTCGCTGGCCATGGCAGAACACTGACATTCCTGTCTTGCAGGAAATCACATACAGAACGAGCAGTATGGCTGGTGGCATTATCATGCTGAAGGGTCATGTCAGGATGAGCCTGCAGGAAGGGTACCACATGAGGGAGGAGGACTTCTTCCCTGTAACGCACAGCGTTGAGATTGCCTGCAATGACAACAAGCTCAGTCCGATGATACTGTGACATACCGCCCCAGACCATGATGGACCCTCCACCTCCAAATCGATCCCGCTCCAGAGTACAGGCCTCTGTGTAACGCTCATTCCTTCACGATAAACGCGAATCCGACCATCACCCCTGGTGAGACAAAACCGCAACTCGTCAGTGAAGAGCACTTTTTGCCAGTCCTGTCTGGTCCAGCGACGGGGGGTTTGTGCCCATAGGCGACGTTGTTGCCGGTGATGTCTGGTGAGGACCTGCCTTACAACAGGCCTACTAGCCCTCAGTCCAGCCTCTCTCAGCCTATTGTGGACAGTCTGAGCACTGATGGAGGGATTGTGCGTTACTGGTGTAACTCGGGCCGTTGTTGTTGTTCAGTATGTAAAAATGTAATAAAATGTATGCACTCTACTGTAAGTCGCTCTGGATAAGAGCGTCTGCTAAATGACTAAAATGTAAAATGTAAAAAAATGTTGTTGCCATCCTGTACCTGTCCCGCAGGTGTGATGTTCGGATCCTGTGCAGGTGTTGTTACACGTGGTCTGCCACTGCAAGGACGATCAGCTGTCCGTCCTGTCTCCCTGTAGTGCTGTCTTAGGCGTCTCACAGTACGAACGTTGCAATTTATAGCCCTGGCCACATCTGCAGTCCTCGTGCCTCATTGCAGCATGCCTAATGCACGTTCACGTAGATGAGCAGGGACCCTGGGCATCTTTCTTTTTGGTGTTTTTCAGAGTCAGTAGATAGGACACTAAAGAGGGCTAAGTTTTCATAACTGTGACCTTAATTGCCTACCGTCTGTAAGCTGTTAGTGTCTTAACGACCGTTCCACAGGTGCATGTTCATTAATTGTTTATGGTTCATTGAACAAGCACGGGAAACAGTGTTTAAACCCTTTACAATGAAGATCTGTGAAGTTATTAGAATTTTTACGAATTATCTTTGAAAGACATTGTCCTGAAAAAGAGATGTTTCTTTTTTTGCTGAGTTTAGCTAGATACATCTTTGGGCTTTTATGTTTTTCAGTCGTGCGTAATGTGCAGGAGCCTGTATCATATAGCTTATCTATTGCATTTTTTCATTTGATTATTTATTTCACCTTTATTTAACCAGGTAGGCCAGTTAAGAACAAGTTCTCATCTACAATTGCGACCTGGCCAAGATAAAGCAAATCAGGGCGACACAAACAACAACACAGAGTTACACATGGAATAAACAAACGTACAGTCAATAATACAATAGAAAAACTATATATACAGTGTGTGCAAATGAGGTAAGATAAGGGAGGTAAGGCAATAAATAGGCCATGGTGGCGAAGTAATTACAATTGAGCAATTAAACACTGGAATGGTAGATGTGCAGAAGATGAATGTGCAAGTAGAGATACTGGGGTGCAAAGGAGCAAAAAAAGAAAGAACAATATGGGGATGAGGGAGTTCGGTGTGCTATTTACAGTTGGGCTATGTACAGTTGCAGTGATCTGTGAGCTGCTCTGACAGCTGGTGCTTAAAGCTAGTGAGGGAGATTTGAGTCTCCAGCAGTGATTTTTGCAGTTCATTCAAGTCATTAGGAGCAGAGAACTGGAAGGAAAGGTGGCCAAAGGAGGAATTGGTTTGGGGGTGACCAGTGAAATATACCTGCTGGAGCGTGTGCTATGGTTGGGTGCTGCTATGGTGACCAGTGAGCTGAGATAAGGCGGAGCTTTACCTAGCAAAGACTTGTAGATTACCTGGAGCCAGTGGGTTTGCCGACGAATATGAAGCGAGGGCCAGCCAACGAGAACATACAGGTCGCAGTGGTGGGTGATATATGGGGCTTTGGTGACAAAACGGATGGCACTGTGATAGACTGCATCCAATTTGCTGAGTAGAGTGTTCGAGGCTATTTTGTAAATGACATAGCCTAAGTCAAGGATCGGTAAGATAGTCCGTTTTACGAGGGTATGTTTTGCAGCATGAGTGAAGAATGATTTGTGGCGAAATAGGAAGCCGATTCTAGATTTCATTTTGGATTGGAGATGCTTAATGTGAGTCTGGAAGGAGAGTTTACAGTCTAGGCAGACACCTAGGTATTTGTAGTTGTCCACATATTCTAAGTCAGAACCGTCCAGAGTAGTGATGCTGGACGGGCGGGCAGGTGCGGGCAGCGATCGGTTGAAGAGCATGCATTTAGTTTTAATTGCAATTAAGAGCAGTTGGAGGCCACGGAAGGAGAATTGTATATGGCATTGAAGCTCGTCTGGAGGTTAGTTAACAGTGTCCAAAGAAGGGCCGGATGTATACAGAATGGTGACGTCTTCGTAGAGGTGGATCAGAGAATCACCAGCAGCATGAGCGACATCATTGATGTATACAGAGAAAAGAGTCGGCCCGAGAATTGAACCCTGTGGCACCCCCATAGAGACTGCCAGAGGTCCGGACAACAGGCCCTCCCATTTGACACACTGAACTCTGTCTGAGAAGTAGTTGGTGAACCAGGCGAGGCAGTCATTTGAGAAACCAAGGCTGTTGAGTCTGCCGATAAGAATGTGGTAATTGACAGAGTCGAATGCCTTTGCCAGGTCGATGAATACGGCTGCACAGCATTGTCTTTTATCGATGGTGGTTATGATATCGTTTAGTACCTTGAGCGTGGCTGAGGTGCACCCATGACCAGCTTGGATAAGGTACGGTGGGATTCGAAATGGTTGGTGATCTGTTTGTTAACTTGGCTTTCGAAGACCTTAGAAAGGCAGGGTAGGATAGATATAGGTCTGTAACAGTTTGGGTCTAGAGTGTCTCCCCCTTTGAAGAGGGGGATGACCGCGGCAGCTTTCCAATATTTGGGGATATCAGACGATATGAAAGAGAGGTTGAACAGGCTAGTAATAGGGGTTGCAAAAATTTGGGCGGATAATTTTAGAAAGAGAGGGTCCAGATTGTCTAGCCCAGCTGATTGGTAGGGGTCCAGATTTCGCAACTCTTTCAGAACATCTGCTGTCTGAATTTGGGTGAAGGAGAAATGGGGGATGCTTGGGCAAGTTGCTGTGGGGGGTGGAGGACTGTTGACCGGGGTAGTGGTAGCCAGGTGGAATGCATGGCCAGCTGTAGAAAAATGCTTATTGAAATTCTCAAGTATAGTGGATTTATCAGTGGTGACAGTGTTTCCTAGCCTCAGTGCAGTGGGCAGCTGGGAGAGTATGCCACAGGATGTTTTTGTGCTGGTCAAAGGCAGTCAGGTCTGGAGTGAACCAAGGGCTATATCTTTTTCTGATTCTTAATTTTTTTGAACGGGGCATGCTTATTTAAGATGGTGAGGAAAGCACTTTTAAAGAATGACTAGGCATCCTCTACTGACGGAATGAGGTCAATATCCTTCCAGGATACCCGGGCCAGGTCGATTAGAAAGGCCTGCTCGCTGAAGTGTTTTAGGGAGCGTTTGAGAGTGATGAGGGGTTGTCGTTTGACCACAGACCCATTACGAACGCAGGCAATGAGGCAGTGATCGCTGAGATCCTGGTTGAAGACAGCAGAGGGGTATTTGGAGGGCAGGTTGGTCAGGATGATATTTTTTTATTTTTTATTTCACCTTTATTTAACCAGGTAGGCTAGTTGAGAACAAGTTCTCATTTGCAACTGCGACCTGGCCAAGATAAAGCATAGCAGTGTGAACAGACAACAACACAGAGTTACACATGGAGTAAACAATAAACAAGTCAATAACATGGTAGAAAAAAGAAAAAAATATAATCTATATACAATGTGTGCAAAAGGCATGAGGAGGTAGGCAATAAATCAGATAATTACAATTTAGCAGATTAACACTGGAGTGGTAAATCATCAGATGATCATGTGCAAGTAGAGATACTGGTGTGCAAAAAAAGCAGAAAAGGAAATAAAATCAGTATGGGGAGGGTGAGGTAGGTAAATTGGGTGGGCTATATACCGATGGACTATGTACAGCTGCAGCGATCGGTTAGCTGCTCGGATAGCAGATGTTTAAAGTTGTTGAGGGAGATAAAAGTCTCCAACTTCAGAGATTTTTGCAATTCGTTCCAGTCGCAGGCAGCAGAGAACTGGAAGGAAAGGCGTCCAAATGAGGTTTTGGCTTTAGGGATGATCAGTGAGATACACCTGCTAGAGCGCGTGCTACGGGTGGGTGTAGCCATCGTGACCAGTGAACTGAGATAAGGCGGCACTTTACCTAGCATAGCCTTGTAGATGACCTGGAGCCAGTGGGTCTGACGGCGAACATGTAGCGAGGGCCAGCCGACTAGGGCATACAGGTCGCAGTGGTGGGTCGAATAAGGTGCTTTAGTAACAAAACGGATGGCACTGTGATAAACTGCATCCAGTTTGCTGAGTAGAGTATTGGAAGCCATTTTGTAGATGACATCGCCGAAGTCGAGGATCGGTAGGATAGTCAGTTTCACTAGGGTGAGTTTGGCGGCGTGAGTGAAGGAGGCTCTGTTGCGAAATAGAAAGCCGACTCTAGATCTGATTTTGGATTGGAGATGTGTGATATGAGTCTGGAAGGAGAGTTTGCAGTCTAGCCAGACACCTAGGTACTTATAGATGTCCACATATTCTAGGTCAGAACCGTCCAGGGTGGTGATGCTAGTCGGGCGTGCGGGTGCAGGCAGCGAACGGTTGAAGAGCATGCATTTGGTTTTACTAGCGTTTAAGAGCAGTTGGAGGCCACGGAAGGAGTGTTGAATGGCATTGAAGCTCGTTTGGAGGTTGGTTATCACAGTGTCCAAAGAAGGGCCAGAAGTATACAGAATGGTGTCGTCTGCGTAGAGGTGGATCAGGGAATCGCCCGCAGCAAGAGCAACATCATTGATATATACAGAGAAAAGAGTCGGCCCGAGAATTGAACCCTGTGGTACCCCCATAGAGACTGCCAGAGGACCGGACAGCATGCCTTCCGATTTGACGCACTGAACTCTGTCTGCAAAGTAGTTGGTGAACCAGGCAAGGCAGTCATTAGAAAAACCGAGGCTACTGAGTCTGCCGATAAGAATATGGTGATTGACAGAGTCGAAAGCCTTTGCCAGGTCGATGAATACGGCTGCACAGCATTGTCTTTTATCGATGGTGGTTATGATATCGTTTAGTACCTTGAGCGTGGCTGAAGTGCACCCGTGACCGGCTCGGAAACCGGATTGCACAGCGGAGAAGGTACGGTGGGATTCGAGATGGTCAGTGATCTGTTTGTTGACTTGGCTTTCGAAGACCTTAGATAGGCAGGGCAGGATGGATATAGGTCTGTAACAGTTTGGGTCCAGGGTGTCTCCCCCTTTGAAGAGGGGGATGACCGCGGCAGCTTTCCAATCCTTGGGGATCTCAGATGATACGAAGGAGAGGTTGAACAGGCTGGTAATAGGGGGTGCGACAATGGCGGCGGACAGTTTCAGAAATAGGGGGTCCAGATTGTCAAGCCCAGCTGATTTGTATGGGTCCAGGTTTTCCAGCTCTTTCAGAACATCTGCTATCTGGATTTGGGTAAAGGAGAAGCTGGGGAGGCTTGGGCGAGTAGCAGCGGGGGGGGGGGGGGCTGTTGGCCAAGGTTGGAGTCGCCAGGAGGAAGGCATGGCCAGCCATTGAGAAATGCTTGTTGAAGTCTTCGATCATCACGGATTTATCGGTGGTGACCGTGTTACCTAGCCTCAGTGCAGTGGGCAGCTGGGAGGAGGTGCTCTTGTTCTCCATGGACTTTACAGTATCCCAGAACTTTTTGGAGTTAGAGCTACAGGATGCAAATTTCTGCTTGAAAAAGCTGGCCTTTGCTTTCCTGACTGACTGCGTGTATTGGTTCCTGACTTCCCTGAACAGTTGCATATCGCGTGGGCTCTTCGATGCTATTGCAGTTCGCCACAGGATGTTTTTGTGCTGGTCGAGGGCAGTCAGGTCTGGAGTGAACCAAGGGCTATATCTGTTCTTAGTTCTGCATTTTTTGAACGGAGCATGCTTGTCTAATATGGTGAGGAAGTAACTTTTAAAGAATGACCAGGCATCCTCAACTGACGGGATGAGGTCAATATCCATCCAGGGTACCCGGGCCAGGTCGATTAGAAAGGCCTGCTCGCAGAAGTGTTTTAGGGAGCGTTTGATAGTGATGAGGGGTGGTCGTTTGACCGCGGACCCGCAGCGGATACAGGCAATGAGGCAGTGATCGCTGAGATCTTGATTGAAGACAGCAGCGGTGTATTTGGAGGGCAGGTTGGTCAGGATAATGTCTATTAGGGTGCCCATGCTGACGGATTTAGGGTTGTACCTGGTAGGTTCCTTGATGATTTGTGTGAGATTGAGGGCATCTAGCTTAGATTGTAGGACTGCCGGGCCAGTGTTTACGGATTTGGGGTTGTACCTGGTAGGTTCATTGATAATTTGTGTGAGATTGAGGGCATCTAGCTTAGATTGTAGGAGGGCCGGGGTGTTAAGCATGTTCCAGTTTAGGTCGCCTAACAGTACGAGCTCTGAAGATAGATGGGGGGCAACCAATTCACATATGGTGTCAAGGGCACAGCTGGGGGCTGAAGGTGGTCTATAACAAGCGGCAACGGTGAGAGACTTGTTTCTGGATAGGTGGATTTTTAAAAGTAGAAGCTCAAATTGTTTTGATACAGACCTGGATAGTAAGACAGAACTCTGCAGGCTATCTCTGCAGTAGATTGCAACTCCGCCTCCTTTGGCAGTTCTATCTTGTTGGAAAATGTTATAGTTAGGGATGGAAATGTCAATGCTGGGGACTGCAGGGCCTGGATTGACCTCTACATCACCAGAGGAACAGAGGAGGAGTAGGATAAGGGTACGGCTAAAGGCTATAAGATCTGGTCGTCTAGTGCGTTCGGAACAGAGAGTAAAAGGAGCAGATTTCTGGGCGCGGAAGAATAGATTCAAGGCATAATGTACAGACAAGGGTATGGTAGGACGTGAATACAGTGGAGAACAACCTAGGCATTGAGTGACGATGAGAGAGGTTTTGTCTCTAGAGACACCATTTAAACCAGGTGAGGTCACCGCATGTGTGGGAGTTGGAACACAAGGGTTAGCTGAGGCATATTGTGCAGGGCTGGAGGCTCTACAGTGAAATAAGACAAAAATTACTAACCAAAACAGCAATGGACAAGGCATATTGACATTAGGGAGAAGCATGCATAGCCGAGTGATCATAGGGAACAGTGAGAAGCTAGGCGAGCTTTAGACACGGCGACTCAGACTGCTAGCGGGCCGGGGCTAGCAGAAGGGCCTTAGGGGGGCGTAGCGACGGAAGAGTCTGTTGTAGCCCCCTCAGACGGTTACATCGTCACACCAGTCGTGATGGATGGGCAGGGCTCCGTGTCGGCAGTAAAAGGGTCCAGGCCAATTGGCAAAATAGGTATTGTAGCCCAAGAAATTGGCTGATGGACTTCTTCAGCTAACAGTCCGATATGCTCTAGACAGCTAGCGGGCCCCAGCTAGCAGGCTAGCGGATGGGCCTTCAGGGGACGTCGCGACGGAGGAGCCTGTTGAAACCCCTCGGGCGGATTTTGTTGGTAGACCAGTCGTGATGGATCGGCGGGGCTCCATGTCGGCAATAAAAGGGGTCCAGGCCAATTGGCAAAATAGCTATTGTAGCCCAAGGAGTGGCTGATGGACCTCTTCAGCTAGCCAGGAGATGGGCCTAGCACGAGGCTAGTTCCAGGGTAACTGGTGCTTGCTTCGGGACAGAGACGTTAGCCAGGAGTAGCCGCTCGGATAGCAGCTAGCTAGCTGTGATGATCCAGGTGAAGAGGTGTAGAGCTTGCGGTAGGAATCCGAAGATGTGGAGATTTGGTGGAGAAAAAGCAGACCAGTATGCTCTGGGTTGAATCGCGCTGTGCAGACTGGCAGAAGTTGACCAGGCTAAGGTTAGCTGATGACTGCTAGCAGTGGCTAACTGACTACTAGCTAGTAAGCTGGCTAGCTTCTGTTGGGGGTTCCCGGTTCTATAGTATAGAACATAGCAGATCCGTACCACATTGGGTGAGGTGGGTTGCAGAAGGGTATGTTGAAATTGAAGTTATAAATATAAAAAATATATACGAAATATATATGAAGAAAAAAAGATACATACACTGGACACGACAAGACAAAGACAAAGACGTCTGAACTGCTACGCCATCTTGGATTAGCACCTGTCATAACTGGCCCCACCCCAGACCTCGGGTCAGACCCAGGTATGAATGTGTGGGATAACGGCACAATCATTTGGGCTGTTTTGGTCAAGGGTTCATTAAATGTCTTTAATGTAGTGCTCATGATTCAAAAGGCACTCGCATATCTGAGCTATCTTTGTTGCAGGTAACAGTTGAATAACATGAAAAAAAGAAACCTGCACACTGCTCTTGATAGTATCACTGCTCTGGCTAGTATCACTGCTCTTATAGTATCACTGCTCTGGATAGTATCACTGCTCTTGATAGTATCACTGCACTGGATAGTATCACTGCACTGGATAGTATCGCTGCTCTGGATAGTATCGCTGCTCTGGATAGCATCACTGCTCTGGATAGTATCACTGCTCTTGATAGTATCACTACTCTGGATAGTATCACTGCTCTGGATAGCATCACTGCTCTGGATAGTATCACTGCTCTGGATAGTATCACTGCTCTTGATAGTATCACTGCTCTTGATAGTATCACTGCTCTGTCTAGTATAACTGCTCTGGATACTATCACTGCTCTTGATAGTATCTCTGCTCTGGCTAGTATCACTGCTCTGGATAGTTTCACTGCTCTGATAGTATCACTGCTCTGGATAGTATCACTACTCTGGATAGTTTCACTGCTCTGATAGTATCACTGCTCTGGATGGTATCACTGCTCAGGATAGTATCACTGCTCTGGCTAGTATCACTGCTCTTGATAGTATCACTGCTCTGGATAGTATCACTGCTATGATAGTATCACTGCACTGGATAGTATCACTGCTCTGGATAGTATCACTACTCTGGATAGTATCACTGCTCTGGATAGCATCACTGCTCTGGATAGTATCACTGCTCTGGATAGTATCACTGCTCTGGATAGTATCACTGCTCTGGATAGTATCACTGCTCTGATAGTATCACTGCTCTGGATAGTATCACTGCTCTGATAGTATCACTACTCTTGATAGTCTCACTGCTCTGGCTAGTATCACTACTCTGGATAGTATCACTGCTCTGGATAGTATCACTGCTCTGGATAGTATCACTACTCTGGATAGTATCACTGCTCTGGCTAGTATTACTGCTCTGGCTAGTATCACTGCTCTGGATAGTATCACTACTCTGGATAGTATCACTACTCTGGATAGTATCACTGCTCTGGATAGTATCACTGCTCTGATAGTATCACTACTCTGGATAGTATCACTACTAGTATCACTGCTCTGGATAGTATCAGTGCTCTGGATAGTATCACTGCTCTGGATAGTATCACTGCTCTGATAGTATCACTGCTCTGGATAGTATCACTGCTCTGGATAGTATCACTGCTCTGGCTAGTATCACTGCTCTGGCTAGTATCACTGCTCTGGCTAGTATCACTGCTCTGATAGTATCACTACTCTTGATAGTCTCACTGCCCTTGATAGTATCACTGCTCTGGATAGTATCACTGCTCTGGATAGTATCACTGCTCTGGCTAGTGTCACTACTCTTGATAGTATCACTGCTCTGGCTAGTATCACTGCTCTGGCTAGTATCACTGCTCTGGATATTATCACTGCTCTGGTTAGTATCACTGGTCTTGATAGTATCACTGCTCTGGCTAGTATCACTGCTCTGGATAATATCACTGCTCTGGCTAGTATCACTGCTCTGGATAATATCACTGCTCTGGCTAGTATCACTGCTCTTGATAGTATCGCTGCTCAGGATAGGATCACTGCTTTGGATAGTATCACTACTCTGGATAGTATCACTGCTCTGGATAGCATCACTGCTCTGGATAGTATCACTGCTCTGGATAGTATCACTGCTCTGATAGTATCACTGCTCTGGATAGCATCACTTCTCTGGATAGTATCACTGCTCTGGATAGTATCACTGCTCTGGCTAGTATCACTGCTCTGATAGTATCACTGCTCTGGATAGTATCACTGCTCTGATAGTATCACTGCTCTGGATAGTATCACTACTCTGGATAGTATCACTGCTCTGGATAGTCTCACTGCTCTGGATAGTATCACTACTCTGATAGTATCACTGCTCTGGATAGTATCACTGGTCTTGATAGTATCACTGCTCTGGATAGTATCACTGCTCTGATAGTATCACTGCTCTGGATAGTATCACTGCTCTGGATAGTATCACTGCTCTGGTTAGTATCACTGCTCTGGATAGTATCACTGCTCTGGATAGTATCACTGCTCGGATAGTATCACTGCTCTGATAGTATCACTGCTCTGGATAGTATCACTGCTCTGGATAGTATCACTGCTCTGGATAGTATCACTGCTCTGGATAGTATCACTGCTCTGGATAGTATCACTGCTCTGGATAGTATCACTGCTCTGGATAGTATCACTGCTCTGGATAGTATCACTGCTCTTTATTAATCTTTATGTATCGGCTTTATGTGTAGTGCTCATTAAATGTATTTACTTCTTGGCTCATCAGACTCTGGTTGCATCAGGCTTGAATTTTCAATCGTAGCTCTAATCTAATCCAGACATAGTCCTATTTATATGCTTTATACTGCTTTTGTATGACACTTCCGGTTTTAACGGGAAATACCGGGTTACTCGGGAGAGTACTCGTTCCATTTTTCAGATGGAACGTTTGTAAAATACCAGGAAAATATTCAACCCTAACACACACAGTCATACCTGGATCTGAGGCGGAGTCTGGGGTGGGGCCAGTGGTAGGAGCTGCAGGCGATTGGCTGGGGCCAGGCCTTGTCGTCCAGACAGAAAGCACATCCACCAACCACAGCTCCCTTCTACTTCCTGTTGCAGCACTGTAACCACGTCTCCCTTCCTGAAGCCCAGCTCATCACTGCACTCGGCCACGTTGTCATACAGGGCCTTGGCCAGCAGGGTCTGGGGAGAGGAGACAGGACAGTATACTATGTTGTCATACAGGGCCTTGGCCAGCAGGGTCTGGGGAGAGGAGACAGGACAGTATACTATGTTGTCATACAGGGCCTTGGCCAGCAGGGTCTGGGGAGAGGAGACAGGACAGAGAGGAGACAGGACAGTATACTATGTTGTCATACAGGGCCTTGGCCAGCAGGGTCTGGGGAGAGGAGACAGGACAGTATGCTATGTTGTCATACAGGGCCTTAGCCAGCAGGGTCTGTGGAGAGGAGACAGGACAGTATACTATGTTGTCATACAGGGCCTTGGCCAGCAGGGTCTGGGGAGAGGAGACAGGACAGTATACTATGTTGTCATACAGGGCCTTGGCCAGCAGGGTCTGGGGAGAGGAGACAGGACAGTATACTATGTTGTCATACAGGGCCTTGGCCAGCAGGGTCTGGGGAGAGGAGACAGGACAGTATACTATGTTGTCATACAGGGCCTTGGCCAGCAGGGTCTGGGGAGAGGAGACAGGACAGTATACTATGTTGTCATACAGGGCCTTGGCCAGCAGGGTCTGGGGAGAGGAGACAGGACAGTATACTATGTTGTCATACAGGGCCTTGGCCAGCAGGGTCTGGGGAGAGGAGACAGGGCAGCATGACACAACATTAAATACAACACAGCACAGATTACAACACAACATAAAATACAACACAGAATACAACACAGTATACAACACAACACAGTACACAACACAACACAGTATACAACACAACAATTTGTGTGGGCCCCTGTAAACCATAACCATGTGTCGAGACATTCCTCTGGCCCCTGTAAACCCTAACCATTTGTCATGACAAACCTCTGGCCCCTGTAAACCCTGCCCACGTGTCGAGACAACCCTCTGGCCCCTGTAAACCATAACCATGTGTTGAGACATCCCTCTGGCCCCTGTAAACCATAACCACGTGTTGAGACATTCCTCTGGCCCTTGTAAACCATAACCACGTGTTGAGACATCCCTCTGGCCCCTGTAAACCATAACCACGTGTTGAGACATTCCTCTGGCCCCTGTAAACCATAACCACGTGTTGAGACATCCCTCTGTAAACCATAACCATGTGTTGAGACATTCCTCTGGCCCCTGTAAACCATAACCACGTGTTGAGACATTCCTCTGGCCCCTGTAAACCTCGGGCCAGTAGTCACACACTCTCTTTCCCTCACACATGGGTTTGGGGCAGGTAAACTGAAAACCACATGCTTCAAGGTGTCCGATCACATTAACCATTAAAGGCCCACAACAGATCTCCCCAGACCTCCCCATTATACATATAGTATGACATCATTGGTGCCAACCCCAGACCTCCCCATTATACATATAGTATGACATCATTGGTGCCAACCCCAGACCTCCCCATTATACATATAGTATGACATCATTGGTGCCAACCCCAGACCTCCCCATTATACATATAGTATGACATCATTGGTGCCAACCCCAGACCTCCCCATTATACATATAGTATGATATCATTGGTGCCAACCCCAGACCTGTCCATTATACATATAGTATGATATCATTGGTGCCAACCCCAGACCTCCCCAGTCCTGCCCATTATACATATAGTATGATATCATTGGTGCCAACCCCAGACCTCCCCAGTCCTGTCCATTATACATATAGTATGATATCATTGGTGCCAACCCCAGACCTCCCCAGTCCTGTCCATTATACATATAGTATGATATCATTGGTGCTGAGCATTCTTATGGTGATATTCCTAGCCCATCCCACTCCTCCCCTGTCTTCCCCCAATCATCTCCTAGCTCTCCCTGGCTGTCAGTAAGACTGTCTGTCTGTCTGTCTGTCTGACTGTCTGTCTGCTGAATGACTGGCTTGTAAACCTCAACTCACTGCTTTGTCTGTCTGTCTGTCTGTGCGTCTGTCTGTCTGTCTGTCTGCTGAATGACTGGCTTGTAAACCTCCTCAACTCACCGCCCTGTCTGTCTGTCTGTCTGTCTGTCTGTCTGTCTGCTGAATGACTGGCTTGTAAACCTCCTCAACTCACCGCCCTGTCTGTCTGTCTGTCTGTCTGTCTGTCTGTCTGTCTGTCTGTCTGTCTGTCTGTCTGTCTGTCTGTCTGTCTGTCTGTCTGTCTGTCTGTCTGTCTGTCTGTCTGTCTACTGAAGGACTGGCTTGTAAACCTCCTCAACTCACCGCTCTGTCTGTCTGTCTGTCTGTCTGTCTGTCTGTCTGTCTGTCTGTCTGTCTGTCTGTCTGTCTGTCTGTCTGTCTGTCTGTCTGTCTGTGCGTCTGTCTGTCTGTCTGCTGAATGACTGGCTTGTAAGCCTCCTCAACTCACCGCTCTGTCTGTCTGTCTGTCTGTCTGTCTGTCTGTCTGTCTGTCTACTCAATGACTGGCCTGTAAACCTCCTCAACTCACTGCTCTGTTTACTGTGAGTGGACAGAGACGGGAGGAGGTTTACAGGACCATAGCAACACACACGTGCGTAGGCCCACCCACCATTTTGAAGGGGTGTCCACATACTTTTGTATATATAGTGTATCTACTGTCTGTGAATGTAAAGATACATTTATCTACTGTCTATGATAACGATACAGATATCTACTGTCTATGATAACGATACAGATATCTACTGTCTATGATAATGATACAGATATCTACTGTCTATGATAACGATACAGATATCTATTGTCTGTGAATGTAAAGATACATTTATCTACTGTCTATGATAATGATACAGATATCTACTGTCTATGATAATGACACATTTATCTACTGTCTATGATAACGATACAGATATCTACTGTCTATGATAATGATACATTTATCTACTGTCTATGATAATGACACAGATCTACTGTCTATGATAACGATACAGAAATCTACTGTCTATGATAACGATACAGATATCTACTGTCTATGATAATGATACAGATATATACTGTCTACGATAATGATAATGATACATTTATCTACTGTCTATGATAATGATACATTTATCTACTGTCTATGATAATGATACAGATATATACTGTCTACGATAATGATAATGATACATTTATCTACTGTCTATGATAATGATACATTTATCTACTGTCTACGATAATGATACAGATATATACTGTCTACGATAATGATAATGATACATTTATCTACTGTCTATGATAATGATACAGATATCTACTGTCTATGATAATGACACATTTATCTACTGTCTATGATAACGATACAGATATCTACTGTCTATGATAATGATACATTTATCTACTGTCTATGATAATGACACAGATCTACTGTCTATGATAACGATACAGAAATCTACTGTCTATGATAACGATACAGATATCTACTGTCTATGATAATGATACAGATATATACTGTCTACGATAATGATAATGATACATTTATCTACTGTCTATGATAATGATACATTTATCTACTGTCTATGATAATGATACAGATATATACTGTCTACGATAATGATAATGATACATTTATCTACTGTCTATGATAATGATACATTTATCTACTGTCTACGATAATGATACAGTTATATACTGTCTACGATAATGATAATGATACATTTATCTACTGTCTATGATAATGATACATTTATCTACTGTCTATGATAATGATACAGATATATACTGTCTACGATAATGATAATGATACATTTATCTACTGTCTATGATAATGATACATTTATCTACTGTCTATGATAATGATACAGATATATACTGTCTACGATAATGATAATGATACATTTATCTACTGTCTATGATAATGATACATTTATCTACTGTCTATGATAATGATACTGTTATAATGATACTGTGCTTCCCCGGCAGAGATAAAACAGTCTAATATTTTTTACACAGGGGATTACACCAACAGTAAATATGTAAACAGCACAGCCAGGGGTAGAGAGGGGGAGAGAGTGGGAGGGAGAGGGAAAGAGAGAACATAGGTCATTTGTACAGGCTCACTTCCTGCCCTATCACACACACAGTGATTAAGAGGTAGAATGAGCTGTGTGCATGACATACTGTAGTCGTCTGTGAGAACGTAGAACAGAATATATTAAACTGCATCTCTTTGGCACGTAATGTCCAGCTCTTAAAGTTTTACACCAGTCTTCAAAGGTTTTCATCGTACAGTATGAATTGAATTATCAGAACTGAAGACAGATTTGCTATGGGTTTTATCTGAAGGTTCTACTGAATCTACTGAGGTCATCAGGAAGTGTTCTTGTATTGGAAGGAGAGTCACCTCTGACCCCTTTCCCCTGAACCCAACCAAGAGACAGAGTGGCTACTGGGAGACAGACTGTCTTCGCTGGCACTGAAACACAAACTGACATGACCTCACTGAGACTCACTGGTATTTCCTGTATCAACTGCTGAGAACTATGTCACAAAGCATTAGAACTACATTACGCACTAATCCAACATTAGCATCAATGACTATTTTGCACACATAACGATACAGAGAGAGAGAACGCTCAAGAGAAAAGGAGAGAGAGAGAGAACGCTCAAGAGAAAAGGAGAGAGAACGCTCAAGAGAAAAGGAGAGAGAACGCTCAAGAGAAAAGGAGAGCGAGAGAGAACGCTCAAGAGAAAAGGAGAGAGAACGCTCAAGAGAAAAGGAGAGAGAACGCTCAAGAGAAAAGGAGAGCGAGAGAGAACGCTCAAGAGAAAAGGAGAGAGAGAGAGCAGATGCTGTACTGTAGTAGTATACTGTAGTACTGTAGTGACCAGGGCTAGTAACTATATACTGTAGTACTGTAGTGACCAGGGTTAGTAACTATATACTGTAGTACTGTAGTGACCAGGGTTAGTAACTATATACTGTAGTACTGTAGTGACCAGGGTTAGTAACTATATACTGTAGTGACCAGGGTTAGTAACTATATACTGTAGTGACCAGGGTTAGTAACTATATACTGTAGTACTGTAGTGACCAGGGTTAGTAACTATATACTGTAGTACTGTAGTGACCAGGGTTAGTACCTATATACTGTAGTACTGTAGTGACCAGGGTTAATAACTATATACTGTAGTGACCAGGGTTAGTAACTATATACTGTAGTACTGTAGTGACCAGGGCTAGTAACTATATACTGTAGTACTGTAGTGACCAGGGTTAGTAACTATATACTGTAGTACTGTAGTGACCAGGGTTAGTAACTATATACTTTAGTACTGTAGTGACCAGGGTTAGTAACTATATACTGTAGTGACCAGGGTTAGTAACTATATACTGTAGTGACCAGGGTTAGTAACTATATACTGTAGTACTGTAGTGACCAGGGTTAGTAACTATATACTGTAGTGACCAGGGTTAGTAACTATATACTGTAGTACTGTAGTGACCAGGGTTAGTAACTATATACTGTAGTACTGTAGTGACCAGGGTTAGTAACTATATACTGTAGTGACCAGGGTTAGTAACTATATACTGTAGTGACCAGGGTTAGTAACTATATACTGTAGTACTGTAGTGACCAGGGTTAGTAACTATATACTGTAGTACTGTAGTGACCAGGGTTAGTAACTATATACTGTAGTACTGTAGTGACCAGGGTTAGTAACTATATACTGTAGTACTGTAGTGACCAGGGTTAGTAACTATATACTGTAGTACTGTAGTGACCAGGGTTAGTAACTATATACTGTAGTACTGTAGTGACCAGGGTTAATAACTATATACTGTAGTGACCAGGGTTAGTAACTATATACTGTAGTACTGTAGTGACCAGGGTTAGTAACTATATACTGTAGTACTGTAGTGACCAGGGTTAGTAACTATATACTGTAGTACTGTAGTGACCAGGGTTAGTAACTATATACTGTAGTGACCAGGGTTAATAACTATATACTGTAGTGACCAGGGTTAGTAACTATATACTGTAGTGACCAGGGTTAGTAACTATATACTGTAGTGACCAGGGTTAGTAACTATATACTGTAGTGACCAGGGTTAGTAACTATATACTGTAGTGACCAGGGTTAGTAACTATATACTGTAGTACTGTAGTGACCAGGGTTAATAACTATATACTGCAGTGACCAGTATTAGTAACTATATACTGTAGTGACCAGGGTTAGTAACTATATACTGTAGTACTGTAGTGACCAGGGTTAGTAACTATATACTGTAGTACTGTAGTGACCAGGGTTAGTAACTATATACTGTAGTACTGTAGTGACCAGGGTTAGTAACTATATACTGTAGTACTGTAGTGACCAGGGTTAGTAACTATATACTGTAGTACTGTAGTGACCAGGGTTAATAACTATATACTGTAGTGACCAGGGTTAGTAACTATATACTGTAGTACTGTAGTGACCAGGGTTAGTAACTATATACTGTAGTACTGTAGTGACCAGGGTTAGTAACTATATACTGTAGTACTGTAGTGACCAGGGTTAGTAACTATATACTGTAGTACTGTAGTGACCAGGGTTAGTAACTATATACTGTAGTGACCAGGGTTAGTAACTATATACTGTAGTACTGTAGTGACCAGGGTTAATAACTATATACTGTAGTGACCAGGGTTAGTAACTATATACTGTAGTGACCAGGGTTAATAACTATATACTGTAGTGACCAGGGTTAGTAACTATATACTGTAGTGACCAGGGTTAATAACTATATACTGTAGTACTGTAGTGACCAGGGTTAGTAACTATATACTGTAGTACTGTAGTGACCAGGGTTAGTAACTATATACTGTAGTACTGTAGTGACCAGGGTTAGTAACTATATACTGTAGTACTGTAGTGACCAGGGTTAGTAACTATATACTGTAGTGACCAGGGTTAGTAACTATATACTGTAGTACTGTAGTGACCAGGGTTAGTAACTATATACTGTAGTACTGTAGTGACCAGGGTTAGTAACTATATACTGTAGTACTGTAGTGACCAGGGTTAGTAACTATATACTGTAGTGACCAGGGTTAGTAACTATATACTGTAGTGACCAGGGTTAATAACTATATACTGTAGTACTGTAGTGACCAGGGTTAGTAACTATATACTGTAGTACTGTAGTGACCAGGGTTAGTAACTATATACTGTAGTGACCAGGGTTAGTAACTATATACTGTAGTGACCAGGGTTAATAACTATATACTGTAGTGACCAGGGTTAATAACTATATACTGTAGTGACCAGGGTTAATAACTATATACTGTAGTACTGTACTGACCAGGGTTAGTAACTATATACTGTAGTGACCAGGGTTAGTAACTATATACTGTAGGGACCAGGGTTAATAACTATATACTGTAGTACTGTAGTGACCAGGGTTAATAACTATATACTGTAGTGACCAGGGTTAGTAACTATATACTGTAGTGACCAGGGTTAATAACTATATACTGTAGTACTGTAGTGACCAGGGTTAATAACTATATACTGTAGTGACCAGGGTTAGTAACTATATACTGTAGGGACCAGGGTTAGTAACTATATACTGTAGTACTGTAGTGACCAGGCTTAGTAACTATATACTGTAGTGACCAGGGTTAGTAACTATATACTGTAGTGACCAGGGTTAATAACTATATACTGTAGTACTGTAGTGACCAGGGTTAGTAACTATATACTGTAGTACTGTAGTGACCAGGGTTAGTAACTATATACTGTAGTGACCAGGGTTAGTAACTATATACTGTAGTACTGTAGTGACCAGGGTTAGTAACTATATACTGTAGTACTGTAGTGACCAGGGTTAGTAACTATATACTGTAGTACTGTAGTGATCAGGGTTAGTAACTATATACTGTAGTACTGTAGTGACCAGGGTTAGTAACTATATACTGTAGTACTGTAGTGACCAGGGTTAATAACTATATACTGTAGTGACCAGGGTTAGTAACTATATACTGTAGTACTGTAGTGACCAGGGTTAATAACTATATACTGTAGTGACCAGGGTTAGTAACTATATACTGTAGTGACCAGGGTTAGTAACTATATACTGTAGTAATGTAGTGTCCAGGGTTAGTAACTATATACTGTAGTGACCAGGGTTAGTAACTATATACTGTAGTGACCAGGGTTAGTAACTATATACTGTAGTGACCAGGGTTAGTAACTATATACTGTAGTGACCAGGGTTAGTAACTATATACTGTAGTGACCAGGGTTAGTAACTATATACTGTAGTGACCAGGGTTAGTAACTATATACTGTAGTGACCAGGGTTAGTAACTATATACTGTAGTGACCAGGGTTAGTAACTATATACTGTAGTGACCAGGGTTAGTAACTATATACTGTAGTACTGTAGTGACCAGGGTTAGTAACTATATACTCTAGTGACCAGGGTTAGTAACTATATACTGTAGTGACCAGGGTTAATAACTATATACTGTAGTGACCAGGGTTAATAACTATATACTGTAGTACTGTAGTGACCAGGGTTAGTAACTATATACTGTAGTACTGTAGTGACCAGGGTTAGTAACTATATACTGTAGTACTGTAGTGACCAGGGTTAGTAACTATATACTGTAGTGACCAGGGTTAATGACTATATACTGTAGTACTGTAGTGACCAGGGTTAGTAACTATATACTGTAGTGACCAGGGTTAATAACTATATACTGTAGTGACCAGGGTTAATAACTATATACTGTAGTGACCAGGGTTAATAACTATATACTGTAGTGACCAGGGTTAGTAACTATATACTGTAGTACTGTGGTGACCAGGGTTAATAACTATATACTGTAGTACTGTAGTGACCAGGGTTAGTAACTATATACTGTAGTGACCAGGGTTAATAACTATATACTGTAGTGACCAGGGTTAGTAACTATATACTGTAGTACTGTAGTGACCAGGGTTAATAACTATATACTGTAGTACTGTAGTGACCAGGGTTAGTAACTATATACTGTAGTGACCAGGGTTAGTAACTATATACTGTAGTGACCAGGGTTAATAACTATATACTGTAGTACTGTAGTGACCAGGGTTAGTAACTATATACTGTAGTGACCAGGGTTAATAACTATATACTGTAGTGACCAGGGTTAGTAACTATATACTGTAGTACTGTAGTGACCAGGGTTAGTAACTATATACTGTAGTGACCAGGGTTAGTAACTATATACTGTAGTACTGTAGTGACCAGGGTTAGAAACTATATACTGTAGTGACCAGGGTTAATAACTATATACTGTAGTGACCAGGGTTAGTAACTATATACTGTAGTGACCAGGGTTAATAACTATATACTGTAGTGACCAGGGTTAGTAACTATATACTGTAGTGACCAGGGTTAATAACTATATACTGTAGTGACCAGGGTTAATAACTATATACTGTAGTGACCAGGGTTAGTAACTATATACTGTAGTACTGTAGTGACCAGGGTTAGTAACTATATACTGTAGTACTGTAGTGACCAGGGTTAGTAACTATATACTGTAGTACTGTAGTGACCAGGGTTAGTAACTATATACTGTAGTACTGTAGTGACCAGGGTTAGTAACTATATACTGTAGTGACCAGGGTTAGTAACTATATACTGTAGTGACCAGGGTTAATAACTATATACTGTAGTACTGTAGTGACCAGGGTTAGAAACTATATACTGTAGTGACCAGGGTTAATAACTATATACTGTAGTGACCAGGGTTAATAACTATATACTGTAGTACTGTAGTGACCAGGGTTAATAACTATATACTGTAGTGACCAGGGTTAATAACTATATACTGTAGTGACCAGGGTTAGTAACTATATACTGTAGTACTGTAGTGACCAGGGTTAGTAACTATATACTGTAGTACTGTAGTGACCAGGGTTAGTAACTATATACTGTAGTGACCAGGGTTAGTAACTATATACTGTAGTGACCAGGGTTAGTAACTATATACTGTAGTGACCAGGGTTAGTAACTATATACTGTAGTACTGTAGTGACCAGGGTTAGTAACTATATACTGTAGTACTGTAGTGACCAGGGTTAGTAACTATATACTGTAGTGACCAGGGTTAGTAACTATATACTGTAGTGACCAGGGTTAGTAACTATATACTGTAGTGACCAGGGTTAGTAACTATATACTGTAGTGACCCGGGTTAATAACTATATACTGTAGTGACCAGGGTTAGTAACTATATACTGTAGTGACCAGGGTTAGTAACTATACTGTAGTACTGTAGTGACCAGGGTTAGTAACTATATACTGTAGTACTGTAGTGACCAGGGTTAATAACTATATACTGTAGTGACCAGGGTTAGTAACTATATACTGTAGTACTGTAGTGACCAGGGTTAGTAACTATATACTGTAGTACTGTAGTGACCAGGGTTAGTAACTATATACTGTAGTACTGTAGTGACCAGGGTTAGTAACTATATACTGTAGTGACCAGGGTTAGTAACTATATACTGTAGTGACCAGGGTTAGTAACTATATACTGTAGTGACCAGGGTTAGTAACTATATACTGTAGTGACCAGGGTTAGTAACTATATACTGTAGTGACCAGGGTTAATAACTATATACTGTAGTGACCAGGGTTAGTAACTATATACTGTAGTACTGTAGTGACCAGGGTTAATAACTATATACTGTAGTACTGTAGTGACCAGGGTTAGTAACTATATACTGTAGTACTGTAGTGACCAGGGTTAGTAACTATATACTGTAGTGACCAGGGTTAGTAACTATATACGGTGTTTTCCTGAACAGCAGTGACAGCTTCTGCAGCTTATCTCCTGCTACCGTCTTGTTTTATTTAACCACAGACTTCCTGACCTCCTGCATCTTCTGCTTTTACTAGTGGCCATGATCACACACACACACACACTACGAGAAGAGAAGACAAAGACAGACAGAGGGACACAGACCCTGACAGACAGAGGGATACAGACCCTGACAGACAGAGGGACACAGACCCTGACAGACAGAGGGACACAGACTCTGACAGAGGACACAGACCCTGACAGACAGAGGGACACAGACCCTGACAGACAGAGGACACAGACCCTGACAGACAGAGGGACACAGACCCTGACAGACAGAGGGACACAGACCCTGACAGACAGAGGACACAGACCCTGACAGACAGAGGGACACAGACTCTGACAGACAGAGGGACACAGACCCTGACAGACAGAGGGACACATACCCTGACAGAAAGAGAGACACAGACCCTGACAGACAGAGGGACACAGACTCTGACAGACAGACACAGACCGAGGGACACAGACCCTGACAGACAGAGGGACACAGACTCTGACAGAGGGACACAGACTCTGACAGAGGGACACAGACTCTGACAGACAGAGGGACACAGTCTCTGACAGACAGACACAGACCCTGACAGACAGAGGGACACAGCCCCTGACAGACAAAGGGACACAGACCCTGACAGACAGAGGGACACAGACCCTGACAGACAGAGGGACACAGACCCTGACAGACAGAGGACACAGACTCTGACAGACAGAGGACACAGACCCTGACAGACAGAGGATACAGACTCTGACAGACAGAGGGACACAGACTCTGACAGACAGACACAGATCCTGACAGACAGAGGACACAGACCCTGACAGACAGAGGGACACAGACTCTGACAGACAGAGGACACAGACTCTGACAGAGGGACACAGACCCTGACAGACAGAGGACACAGACCCTGACAGACAGAGGGACACAGACTCTGACAGACAGAGGACACAGACTCTGACAGACAGACACAGACCCTGACAGACAGACACAGACCCTGACAGACAGACACAGACCCTGACAGACAGAGGGACACAGACCCTAACAGAGGGACACAGACCCTGACAGAGGTACACAGACCCTGACAGACAGACACAGACCCTGACAGACTCTGACAGGACATAGCGCTGCTGTCTCATTCCAACTTGTAATCCTCTCACCAGCAGCTACAGAGCTTCACGCTTTTAAAACACTCGAGATCAGCTGTGAAGCTCCAGTGAACTGGTTTTAGCTGTTAGTTCAACAGCTAGTCTTCATTTACAGCTTCTGAAGCCTGGTGTCTGTACCAAATACTTCCTAAGGTCTAAAGCTATGCAGAGAACAAGGGTGTCAGCTGTGGACGCAACTTGTGGATCTGATGGGTTTCATCCTCTAAAGGTTGAGGGTTTAATGAGGCTCATAAAGGCTGAGAATCTCTCTGACAAGAAATACTCTCATATTACAGAGCTGGGGGGGGGGGGGGGGGGGGGGGAGGGGGGGGGGGCATGGAAATAGGAGGTAGCTACTAGCTGACACCGCAACTCAAAGTGAAATCTAAGCAGGTGGTCTTACAAGCAAACATTCCTTCAGACGGCACAACTAGGGCAATGAATGAATGAACCAGCGACTGGATAGAGCAAAACACACACATTTCACCATAAGACTTCAAACACTAGATAACCGGTTGATTTTACTTTGTACACCATGATCAGTTACACGATGCTGGAACATACCTCCATATTTAGAAGCCTCCGTATCCGACCCAACAGTAGTTAGTTCAGTAGTCCGGTTCACAGGTCCTCCTCTATACCGTCAATCATAACTAACGTCTGGCTGCTTGTCTGTCTGGATTCACCAGTGCTTGACTTGAGCAAGACAACACTGGAACTAAAGGCAACAAAAAAAATTCAGCTGCTTTTTGAGTTCCTGCACCTCTTGTAGAATATTGGTCTAGAAAGTCTGCAGTTCTGGCACCTAAATATAAACAGCGCGGGCACCTAGTTCAAGTACGGGATGAATCCTCTCTGTGAAGCAGGGCTGCGGTGCCTGTCCCTCCTCTCTCCCTCTCTGAAACACATTGTGTGCTTGTCACAGAGCCGCAGACCCTTCACTGAAGGGGCAGAACACTCAGCGGCTTTGACAGATGGGGTTTCCTGGTTTCTCAATGGCTGGCTGAAGCACCCCTCTCTCCTTGGCCACACCCTCATCCCTCTAACTCAAACCTCACCGGGCTAAGTCACTCCTCACCCCGCTAAGTCACTCCTCACCCCTCAAACTCACACCTCACCCAGCTAAGTCATTCCTCAACCCTCAAACTCACTCCTCATGCCGCTAACTCACCCTGCTAACTCACTCCTCATGCCGCTAACTCACCCTGCTAACTCACTCCTCATGCCGCTAACTCACTCCTCATGCCGCTAACTCACCCTGCTAACTCACTCCTCATCCAGCTAACTCACTCCTCACGCCGCTAACTCACCCTGCTAACTCACTCTTCACTCCTCATGCCGCTAACTCACCCTGCTAACTCACTCCTCATGCCGCTAACTCACCCTGCTAACTCACTCCTCATGCCGCTAACTCACCCTGCTAACTCACTCATCATCCAGCTAACTCACTCCTCACGCCGCTAACTCACCCTGCTAACTCACTCTTCACTCCTCATGCCGCTAACTCACCCTGCTAACTCACTCCTCATGCCGCTAACTCACCCTGCTAACTCACTCATCATCCAGCTAACTCACTCCTCACGCCGCTAACTCACCCTGCTAACTCACTCTTCACTCCTCACGCCGCTAACTCACCCTGCTAACTCACTCTTCACTCCTCATGCCGCTAACTCACCCTGCTAACTCACTCCTCACTCCTCACGCCGCTAACTCACCCTGCTAACTCACTCTTCCACTCTTCTTCCACACCAGGGACCGTAACTAGCTCATGTTCTAAAGCAGAAGTGTGTCAGTTGGTTTTATGGTTTACCATCTTCTGTTCCATCCAACAGAGGGGGTTTCATTCTTCTGTTTTTTCATTTCCCCTTTTTTACTCAGTTTCATTCCTCTGTTCATCTCGGAGGTTTATTTATTTTGGGTTTTTTGTTTGAAAGTCATGGATTCTTCGGATAATATAACAAGTTGTCTGGAATTTGACTGACTGGGTTGGGGGGTATAACTGGGTTGGGGGGTATGGGGGATATGACTGGGTTGGGGGGTATGGGGGATATGACTGGGTTGGGGGGTATGGGGGATATGACTGGGTTGGGGGGTATGACTGGGTTGGGGGGTATGGGGGATATGACTGGGTTGGGGGGTATGGGGGATATGACTGGGTTGGGGGGTATGGGGGATATGACTGGGTTGGGGGGTATGGGGGGTATGACTGGGTTGGGGGGTATGGGGGATATGACTGGGTTGGGGGGTATGGGGGATATGACTGGGTTGGGGGGTATGGGGGATATGACTGGGTTGGGGGGTATGGGGGATATGACTGGGTTGGGGGGTATGACTGGGTTGGGGGGTATGGGGGGGATATGACTGGGTTGGGGGTATGGGGATATGACTGGGTTGGGGGGTATGACTGGGTTGGGGGGTATGGGGGATATGACTGGGTTGGGGGGTATGGGGGATATGACTGGGTTGGGGGGTATGACTGGGTTGGGGGATATGACTGGGTTGGGGGGTATGACTGGGTTGGGGGGTATGACTGGGTTGGGGGGTATGACTGGGTTGGGGGATATGACTGGGTTGGGGGATATGACTGGGTTGGGGGTATGGGGGATATGACTGGGTTGGGTGGTATGGGGATATGACTGGGTTGGAGGGTATGACTGGGTTGGGGGGTATGACTGGGTTGGGGGATATGACTGGGTTGGGGGGTATGACTGGGTTGGGGGTATGGGGGATATGACTGGGTTGGGGGTATGGGGGATATGACTGGGTTGGGGGTATGGGGGATATGACTGGGTTGGGGGTATGGGGGATATGACTGGGTTGGGTGGTATGGGGATATGACTGGGTTGGAGGGTATGACTGGGTTGGGGGGTATGACTGGGTTGGGGGGTATGGGGATTTGACTGGGTTGGGGGGTATGACTGGGTTGGAGGGTATGACTGGGTTGGGGGGTATGACTGGGTTGGAGGGTATGACTGGGTTGGGGGGTATGACTGGGTTGGGGGGTATGGGGATATGACTGGGTTGGGGGATATGACTGGGTTGGGGGTATGGGGGATATGACTGGGTTGGGTGGTATGGGGATATAACTGGGTTGGAGGGTATGACTGGGTTGGGGGGTATGACTGGGTTGGAGGGTATGACTGGGTTGGAGGGTATGGGGATATGACTGGGTTGGGGGATATGACTGGGTTGGGGGTATGGGGGATATGACTGGGTTGGGTGGTATGGGGATATGACTGGGTTGGGGGGTATGACTGGGTTGGGGGATATGACTGGGTTGGGGGATATGACTGGGTTGGAGGGTATGACTGGGTTGGGGGGTATGACTGGGTTGGGGGGTATGGGGATTTGACTGGGTTGGGGGGTATGACTGGGTTGGAGGGTATGACTGGGTTGGGGGGTATGACTGGGTTGGAGGGTATGACTGGGTTGGAGGGTATGACTGGGTTGGGGGGTATGACTGGGTTGGGGGGTATGGGGATTTGACTGGGTTGGGGGGTATATGACTGGGTTGGGGGTATGGGGATATGACTGGGTTGGGGGGTATGACTGGGTTGGGGGATATGACTGGGTTGGGGGGTATGACTGGGTTGGGGGATATGACTGGGTTGGGGGGTATGACTGGGTTGGGGGTATGGGGGATATGACTGGGTTGGGTGGTATGGGGATATGACTGGGTTGGGGGGTATGACTGGGTTGGGGGATATGACTGGGTTGGGGGATATGACTGGGTTGGAGGGTATGGGGATATGACTGGGTTGGGGGATATGACTGGGTTGGGGGTATGGGGGATATGACTGGGTTGGGTGGTATGGGGATATGACTGGGTTGGAGGGTATGACTGGGTTGGGGGGTATGACTGGGTTGGGGGATATGACTGGGTTGGGGGGTATGACTGGGTTGGGGGGTATGGGGGGGATATGACTGGGTTGGGGGTATGGGGATATGACTGGGTTGGGGGGTATGACTGGGTTGGGGGGTATGGGGGATATGACTGGGTTGGGGGGTATGGGGGATATGACTGGGTTGGGGGGGTATGGGGGATATGACTGGGTTGGGGGGTATGACTGGGTTGGGGGATATGACTGGGTTGGGGGGTATGACTGGGTTGGGGGGTATGACTGGGTTGGGGGATATGACTGGGTTGGGGGGTATGGGGATATGACTGGGTTGGAGGGTATGACTGGGTTGGGGGGTATGACTGGGTTGGGGGATCTGACTGGGTTGGGGGGTATGACTGGGTTGGAGGGTATGGGGATATGACTGGGTTGGGGGATATGACTGGGTTGGGGGACTGGGTTGGGTGGTATGGGGATATGACTGGGTTGGAGGGTATGACTGGGTTGGGGGGTATGACTGGGTTGGGGGATATGACTGGGTTGGGGGATATGACTGGGTTGGAGGGTATGACTGGGTTGGGGGGTATGACTGGGTTGGGGGGTATGGGGATTTGACTGGGTTGGGGGGTATGACTGGGTTGGAGGGTATGACTGGGTTGGGGGGTATGACTGGGTTGGGGGGTATGACTGGGTTGGGGGGTATGGGGATTTGACTGGGTTGGGGGGTATATGACTGGGTTGGGGGTATGGGGATATGACTGGGTTGGAGGGTATGACTGGGTTGGGGGGTATGACTGGGTTGGGGGGTATGACTGGGTTGGGGGGTATGGGGATTTGACTGGGTTGGGGGGTATATGACTGGGTTGGGGGTATGGGGATATGACTGGGTTGGAGGGTATGACTGGGTTGGGGGGTATGACTGGGTTGGGGGGTATGGGGATTTGACTGGGTTGGAGGGTATGGGGATATGACTGGGTTGGGGGGTATATGACTGGGTTGGGGGTATGGGGATATGACTGGGTTGGAGGGTATGACTGGGTTGGGGGGTATGGGGATTTGACTGGGTTGGAGGGTATGACTGGGTTGGGGGGTATATGACTGGGTTGGGGGTATGGGGATATGACTGGGTTGGGGGATATGACTGGGTTGGGGGATATGACTGGGTTGGGGGGTATGGGGATATGACTGGGTTGGGGTATATGGGGATATGACTGGGTTGGGGTATATGGGGATATGACTGGGTTGGAGGGTATGACTGGGTTGGGGGGTATGGGGGATATGACTGGGTTGGGGGGTATGACTGGGTTGGGGGATATGACTGGGTTGGGGGGTATGGGGGATATGACTGGGTTGGGTGGTATGGGGATATGACTGGGTTGGGGGTATGACTGGGTTGGGGGTATGGGGATATGACTGGGTTGGGGGGTATGACTGGGTTGGGGGTATGGGGATATGACTGGGTTGGGGGATATGACTGGGTTGGGGGTATGACTGGGTTGGGGGATATGACTGGGTTGGGGGTATGGGGATATGACTGGGTTGGGGGATATGACTGGGTTGGGGATATGACTGGGTTGGGGGGTATGAGGGATATGACTGGGTTGGGGGTATGGGGGATATGACTGGGTTGGGTGTTATGGGGATATGACTGGGTTGGGGGTATGACTGGGTTGGGGGATATGACTGGGTTGGGGGTATGGGGATATGACTGGGTTGGGGGGTATGACTGGGTTGGGGGGTATGGGGATATGACTGGGTTTGGGGATATGACTGGGTTGGGGGGTATGGGGATATGACTGGGTTGGGGGGTATGACTGGGTTGGGGGTATGGGGATATGACTGGGTTGGGGCGTATGGGGCATATGACTGGGTTGGGGGTATGGGGGATATGACTGCGTTGGGGGGTATGGGGATATGACTGGGTTGGGGGTATGGGGATATGACTGGGTTGGGGGTATGACTGGGTTGGGGGATATGACTGGGTTGGGGGATATGACTGGGTTGGGGGGGTATGGGGATATGACTGGGTTGGGGGGTATGGGGATATGATTGGGTTGGGGGTATGACTGGGTTGGGGCGTATGGGGGATATGACTGGGTTGGGGGTATGGGGGATATGACTGGGTTGAGGCGTATGGGGGATATGACTGGGTTGGGGGTATGGGGATATGACTGGGTTGGGGGGTAAGGGGATATGACTGGGTTGGGGGTATGGGGATATAACTGGGTTGGGGGGTATGGGGATATGACTGGGTTGGGGGATATGACTGGGTTGGGGGGTATGGGGATATGACTGGGTTGGGGGATATGACTGGGTTGGGGGATATGACTGGGTTGGGGGTATGACTGGGTTGGGGGGTATGGGGGATATGACTGGGTTGGGGGATATGACTGGGTTGGGGGATATGACTGGGTTGGGGGTATGACTGGGTTGGGGGGTATGGGGGATATGACTGGGTTGGGGGTATGACTGGGTTGGGGCATATGACTGGGTTGGGGGATATGGGGATGTGACTGGGTTGGGGGTATGACTGGGTTGGGGCATATGACTGGGTTGGGGGATATGACTGGGTTGGGGGGTATGACTGGGTTGGGGGGTATGGGGATATGACTGGGTTGGGGGATATGACTGGGTTGGGGAGTATGGGGGATATGACTGGGTTGGGGGATATGACTGGGTTGGGGCGTATGGGGGATATGACTGGGTTGGGGCGTATGGGGGATATGACTGGGTTGGGGCGTATGGAGGGTATGACTGGGTTGGGGGTATGGGGGATATGACTGGGTTGGGGGGTATGGGGGATATGACTGCGTTGGGGGGTATGGGGATATGACTGGGTTGGGGGGTATGACTGGGTTGGGGGATATGACTGGGTTGGGGGGTATGGGGATATGACTGGGTTGGGGGGTATGACTGGGTTGGGGCGTATGGGGGATATGACTGGGTTGGGGGTATGGGGGATATGACTGGGTTGGGGGTATGGGGGATATGACTGGGTTGAGGCGTATGGGGGATATGACTGGGTTGGGGGTATGGGGGATATGACTGGGTTGAGGCGTATGGGGGATATGACTGGGTTGGGGCGTATGGGGGATATGACTGGGTTGGGGGTATGACTGGGTTGAGGCGTATGGGGGATATGACTGGGTTGGGGGTATGGGGGATATGACTGGGTTGGGGCGTATGGGGGATATGACTGGGTTGGGGCGTATGGGGGATATGACTGGGTTGGGGCGTATGGGGGATATGACTGGGTTGGGGCGTATGGGGGATATGACTGGGTTGAGGCGTATGGGGGATATGACTGGGTTGGGGGGTATGGGGGATATGACTGGGTTGGGGGATATGACTGGGTTGAGGCGTATGGGGGATATGACTGGGTTGAGGCGTATGGGGGATATGACTGGGTTGAGGCGTATGGGGGATATGACTGGGTTGGGGCGTATGGGGGATATGACTGGGTTGGGGCGTATGGGGGATATGACTGGGTTGGGGCGTATGGGGGATATGACTGGGTTGAGGCGTATGGGGGATATGACTGGGTTGGGGGTATGGGGGATATGACTGGGTTGGGGGATATGACTGGGTTGAGGCGTATGGGGGATATGACTGGGTTGAGGCGTATGGGGGATATGACTGGGTTGAGGCGTATGGGGGATATGACTGGGTTTGGGGTATGGGGGATATGACTGGGTTGGGGGATATGGGGATATGACTGGGTTGGGGGGTATGGGGGATATGACTGGGTTGGGGGTATGGGGGATATGACTGGGTTGGGGGATATGACTGGGTTGGGGGGTATGAGGGATATGACTGGGTTGGGGGTATGGGGGATATGACTGGGTTGGGGGGTATGACTGGGTTGGAGGGTATGACTGGGTTGGGGGATATGACTGGGTTGGGGGGTATGACTGGGTTGGGGGGTATGGGGGATATGACTGGGTTGGGGGGTATGGGGATATGACTGGGTTGGGGGATATGACTGGGTTGGGGGGTATGGGGGATATGACTGGGTTGGGTGCGGTATGGGGCATATGACTGGGTTGGGGGTATGGGGGATATGACTGCGTTGGGGGGTATGGGGATATGACTGGGTTGGGGGTATGGGGATATGACTGGGTTGGGGGTATGACTGGGTTGGGGGATATGACTGGGTTGGGGGATATGACTGGGTTGGGGGGGTATGGGGATATGACTGGGTTGGGGGGTATGGGGATATGATTGGGTTGGGGGTATGACTGGGTTGGGGCGTATGGGGGATATGACTGGGTTGGGGGTATGGGGGATATGACTGGGTTGAGGCGTATGGGGGATATGACTGGGTTGGGGGTATGGGGATATGACTGGGTTGGGGGGTAAGGGGATATGACTGGGTTGGGGGTATGGGGATATAACTGGGTTGGGGGGTATGGGGATATGACTGGGTTGGGGGATATGACTGGGTTGGGGGGTATGGGGATATGACTGGGTTGGGGGATATGACTGGGTTGGGGGATATGACTGGGTTGGGGGTATGACTGGGTTGGGGGGTATGGGGGATATGACTGGGTTGGGGGATATGACTGGGTTGGGGGATATGACTGGGTTGGGGGTATGACTGGGTTGGGGGGTATGGGGGATATGACTGGGTTGGGGGTATGACTGGGTTGGGGCATATGACTGGGTTGGGGGATATGGGGATGTGACTGGGTTGGGGGTATGACTGGGTTGGGGCATATGACTGGGTTGGGGGATATGACTGGGTTGGGGGGTATGACTGGGTTGGGGGGTATGGGGATATGACTGGGTTGGGGGATATGACTGGGTTGGGGAGTATGGGGGATATGACTGGGTTGGGGGATATGACTGGGTTGGGGCGTATGGGGGATATGACTGGGTTGGGGCGTATGGGGGATATGACTGGGTTGGGGCGTATGGAGGGTATGACTGGGTTGGGGGTATGGGGGATATGACTGGGTTGGGGGGTATGGGGGATATGACTGCGTTGGGGGGTATGGGGATATGACTGGGTTGGGGGGTATGACTGGGTTGGGGGATATGACTGGGTTGGGGGGTATGGGGATATGACTGGGTTGGGGGGTATGACTGGGTTGGGGCGTATGGGGGATATGACTGGGTTGGGGGTATGGGGGATATGACTGGGTTGGGGGTATGGGGGATATGACTGGGTTGAGGCGTATGGGGGATATGACTGGGTTGGGGGTATGGGGGATATGACTGGGTTGAGGCGTATGGGGGATATGACTGGGTTGGGGCGTATGGGGGATATGACTGGGTTGGGGGTATGACTGGGTTGAGGCGTATGGGGGATATGACTGGGTTGGGGGTATGGGGGATATGACTGGGTTGGGGCGTATGGGGGATATGACTGGGTTGGGGCGTATGGGGGATATGACTGGGTTGGGGCGTATGGGGGATATGACTGGGTTGGGGCGTATGGGGGATATGACTGGGTTGAGGCGTATGGGGGATATGACTGGGTTGGGGGGTATGGGGGATATGACTGGGTTGGGGGATATGACTGGGTTGAGGCGTATGGGGGATATGACTGGGTTGAGGCGTATGGGGGATATGACTGGGTTGAGGCGTATGGGGGATATGACTGGGTTGGGGCGTATGGGGGATATGACTGGGTTGGGGCGTATGGGGGATATGACTGGGTTGGGGCGTATGGGGGATATGACTGGGTTGAGGCGTATGGGGGATATGACTGGGTTGGGGGTATGGGGGATATGACTGGGTTGGGGGATATGACTGGGTTGAGGCGTATGGGGGATATGACTGGGTTGAGGCGTATGGGGGATATGACTGGGTTGAGGCGTATGGGGGATATGACTGGGTTTGGGGTATGGGGGATATGACTGGGTTGGGGGATATGGGGATATGACTGGGTTGGGGGGTATGGGGGATATGACTGGGTTGGGGGTATGGGGGATATGACTGGGTTGGGGGATATGACTGGGTTGGGGGTATGGGGATATGACTGGGTTGGGGGTGTGGGGATATGACTGGGTTGGGGGGTATGGGGATATGACTGGGTTGGGGGTATGGGGGATATGACTGGGTTGGGGCGTATGGGGGATATGACTGGGTTGGGGCGTATGGGGGATATGACTGGGTTGAGGCGTATGGGGGATATGACTGGGTTGGGGGTATGGGGGATATGACTGGGTTGGGGGGTATGGGGGATATGACTGGGTTGGGGGATATGACTGGGTTGAGGCGTATGGGGTATATGACTGGGTTGAGGCGTATGGGGGATATGACTGGGTTGAGGCGTATGGGGGATATGACTGGGTTTGGGGTATGGGGGATATGACTGGGTTGGGGGATATGGGGATATGACTGGGTTGGGGGATATGACTGGGTTGAGGCGTATGGGGGATATGACTGGGTTGAGGCGTATGGGGGATATGACTGGGTTGAGGCGTATGGGGGATATGACTGGGTTTGGGGTATGGGGGATATGACTGGGTTGGGGGATATGGGGATATGACTGGGTTGGGGGGTATGGGGGATATGACTGGGTTGGGGGGTATGGGGGATATGACTGGGTTGTGGGATATGACTGGGTTGGGGGTATGGGGATATGACTTGGTTGGGGGTGTGGGGATATGACTGGGTTGGGGGGTATGGGGATATGACTGGGTTGGGGGATATGACTGGGTAGGGGGTATGGGGGATATGACTGGGTTGGGGGGTATGACTGGGTTGGGGGTATGGGGATATGACTGGGTTGGGGGTATGGGGATATGACTGGGTTGGGGGTATGGGGGATATGACTGGGTTGGGGGGTATGGGGATATGACTGGGTTGGGGGTATGGGGATATGACTGGGTTGGGGGTGTGGGGATATGACTGGGTTGGGGGGTATGGGGGATATGACTGGGTTGGGGGTATGACTGGGTTGGGGGGTATGGGGGATATGACTGGGTTGGGGGGTATGGGGGATATGACTGGGTTGGGGGGTATGGGGGATATGACTGGGTTGGGGGGTATGACTGGGTTGGGGGTATGGGGATATGACTGGGTTGGGGGTATGGGGGATATGACTGGGTTGGGGGGTATGGGGATGTGACTGGGTTGGGGGGTATGACTGGGTTGGGGGGTATGGGGGTATGACTGGGTTGGGGGTATGGGAATATGACTGGGTTGGGGGTATGGGGATATGACTGGGTTGGGGGTGTGGGGATATGACTGGGTTGGGGGGTATGGGGATATGACTGGGTTGGGGGTATGGGGGATATGACTGGGTTGGGGCGTATGGGGGATATGACTGGGTTGGGGCGTATGGGGGATATGACTGGGTTGAGGCGTATGGGGGATATGACTGGGTTGGGGGTATGGGGGATATGACTGGGTTGGGGGGTATGGGGGATATGACTGGGTTGGGGGATATGACTGGGTTGAGGCGTATGGGGGATATGACTGGGTTGAGGCGTATGGGGAATATGACTGGGTTGAGGCGTATGGGGGATATGACTGGGTTTGGGGTATGGGGGATATGACTGGGTTGGGGGATATGGGGATATGACTGGGTTGGGGGGTATGGGGGATATGACTGGGTTGTGGGGTATGGGGGATATGACTGGGTTGGGGGGTATGACTGGGTTGGGGGTATGGGGATATGACTGGGTTGGGGGTATGGGGGATATGACTGGGTTGGGGGGTATGGGGATGTGACTGGGTTGGGGGGTATGACTGGGTTGGGGGGTATGGGGGTATGACTGGGTTGGGGGTATGGGAATATGACTGGGTTGGGGGTATGGGGATATGACTGGGTTGGGGGTGTGGGGATATGACTGGGTTGGGGGGTATGGGGATATGACTGGGTTGGGGGTATGGGGGATATGACTGGGTTGGGGCGTATGGGGGATATGACTGGGTTGGGGCGTATGGGGGATATGACTGGGTTGAGGCGTATGGGGGATATGACTGGGTTGGGGGTATGGGGGATATGACTGGGTTGGGGGGTATGGGGGATATGACTGGGTTGGGGGATATGACTGGGTTGAGGCGTATGGGGGATATGACTGGGTTGAGGCGTATGGGGAATATGACTGGGTTGAGGCGTATGGGGGATATGACTGGGTTTGGGGTATGGGGGATATGACTGGGTTGGGGGATATGGGGATATGACTGGGTTGGGGGATATGACTGGGTTGAGGCGTATGGGGGATATGACTGGGTTGAGGCGTATGGGGGATATGACTGGGTTGAGGCGTATGGGGGATATGACTGGGTTTGGGGTATGGGGGATATGACTGGGTTGGGGGATATGGGGATATGACTGGGTTGGGGGGTATGGGGGATATGACTGGGTTGGGGGGTATGGGGGATATGACCGGGTTGTGGGATATGGGGATATGACTGGGTTGGGGGTATGGGGATATGACTTGGTTGGGGGTGTGGGGATATGACTGGGTTGGGGGGTATGGGGATATGACTGGGTTGGGGGTATGACTGGGTTGGGGGGTATGACTGGGTAGGGGGTATGGGGGATATGACTGGGTTGGGGGGTATGACTGGGTTGGGGGTATGGGGATATGACTGGGTTGGGGGTATGGGGGATATGACTGGGTTGGGGGGTATGGGGATATGACTGGGTTGGGGGTATGGGGATATGACTGGGTTGGGGGTGTGGGGATATGACTGGGTTGGGGGGTATGGGGGATATGACTGGGTTGGGGGTATGACTGGGTTGGGGGGTATGGGGATGTGACTGGGTTGGGGGGTATGGGGGATATGACTGGGTTGGGGGGTATGGGGGATATGACTGGGTTGGGGGGTATGACTGGGTTGCGGGTATGGGGATATGACTGGGTTGGGGGTATGGGGGATATGACTGGGTTGGGAGGTATGGGGATGTGACTGGGTTGGGGGGTATGGGGGATATGACTGGGTTGGGGGGTATGGGGGTATGACTGGGTTGGGGGTATGGGAATATGACTGGGTTGGGGGTATGGGGATATGACTGGGTTGGGGGTATGGGGATATGACTGGGTTGGGGGTATGGGGATATGACTGGGTTGGGGGAATAGGGGATATGACTGGGTTGGGGGACATGACTGGGTTGGGGGGTATGGGGACATGACTGGGTTGGGGGATATGACTGGGTTGGGGGGTATGGGGACATGACTGGGTTGGGGGATATGACTGGGTTGGGGGACATGACTGGGTTGGGGGGTATGGGGACATGACTGGGTTGGGGGATATGACTGGGTTGGGGGGTATGGGGGATATGACTGGGTTGGGGGGTATGGGGGATATGACTGGGTTAGGGGGTATGGGGGATATGACTGGGTTAGGGGGTATGGGGGATATGACTGGGTTAGGGGGTATGGGGGATATGACTGGGTTGGGTGGTATGGGGATATGACTGGGTTGGGTGGTATGGGGATATGACTGGGTTGGGGGGTATGGGGATATGACTGGGTTGGGGGGTATGGGGATATGACTGGGTTGGGGGTATGGGGATATGACTGGGTTGGGGGAATAGGGGATATGACTGGGTTGGGGGATATGACTGGGTTGGGGGTATGGGGGATATGACTGGGTTGGGGGGTATGGGGGATATGACTGGGTTAGGGGGTATGGGGGATATGACTGGGTTGGGTGGTATGGGGATATGACTGGGTTGGGGGGTATGGGGATATGACTGGGTTGGGGGGTATGGGGATATGACTGGGTTGGGGGTATGGGGATATGACTGGGTTGGGGGGTATGGGGGATATGACTGGGTTGGGGGGTATGGGGGATATGACTGGGTTGGGGGTATGGGGGATATGACTGGGTTGGGGGTATGACTGGGTTGGTTTGGGGGGGTATGACCGGGTTGGGAGTATGGGGGATATGACTGGGTTGGGGGGTATGGGGGATATGACTGGGTTGGGGGGTATGGGGGATATGACTGGGTTGGGGGGTATGGGGGATATGACTGGGTTGGGGGGTATGGGGGATATGACTGGGTTGGGGGTATGGGGGATATGACTGGGTTGGGGGGTATGGGGGACATGACTGGGTTGGGGGATATGACTGGGTTGGGGGTATGGGGATATGACTGGGTTGGGGGATATGACTGGGTTGGGAGGTATGGGGGACATGACTGGGTTGGGAGGTATGGGGGATATGACTGGGTTTGGGGATATGACTGGGTTGGGGGGTATGGGGATATGACTGGGTTGGGGGGTATGACTGGGTTGGGGGTATGGGGATATGACTGGGTTGGGGCGTATGGGGCATATGACTGGGTTGGGGGTATGGGGGATATGACTGCGTTGGGGGGTATGGGGATATGACTGGGTTGGGGGTATGGGGATATGACTGGGTTGGGGGGTATGGGGATATGACTGGGTTGGGGGTATGGGGATATGACTGGGTTGGGGGGTATGGGGGACATGACTGGGTTGGGGGATATGACTGGGTTGGGGGTATGGGGATATGACTGGGTTGGGGGATATGACTGGGTTGGGAGGTATGGGGGACATGACTGGGTTGGGAGGTATGGGGGATATGACTGGGTTTGGGGATATGACTGGGTTGGGGGGTATGGGGATATGACTGGGTTGGGGGGTATGACTGGGTTGGGGGTATGGGGATATGACTGGGTTGGGGGTATGGGGCATATGACTGGGTTGGGGGTATGGGGGATATGACTGCGTTGGGGGGTATGGGGATATGACTGGGTTGGGGGTATGGGGATATGACTGGGTTGGGGGGTATGGGGATATGACTGGGTTGGGGGTATGGGGATATGACTGGGTTGGGGGTATGGGGATATGACTGGGTTGGGGGTATGACTGGGTTGGGGGATATGACTGGGTTGGGAGGGTATGGGGATATGACTGGGTTGGGGGGTATGACTGGGTTGGGGGGTATGGGGATATGACTGGGTTGGGGGTATGACTGGGTTGGGGCGTATGGGGGATATGACTGGGTTGGGGGTATGGGGGATATGACTGGGTTGGGGGTATGGGGGATATGACTGGGTTGGGGGTATGGGGGATATGACTGGGTTGGGGGGTATGGGGGATATGACTGGGTATGGGGATATGACTGGGTTGGGGGTATGGGGGATATGACTGGGTTGGGGGTATGTGGGATATGACTGGGTTGGGGGTATGGGGGATATGACTGGGTTGGGGGGTATGGGGGATATGACTGGGTTAGGGGGTATGGGGGATATGACTGGGTTGGGTGGTATGGGGATATGACTGGGTTGGGGGGTATGGGGATATGACTGGGTTGGGGGTATGGGGATATGACTGGGTTGGGGGTATGGGGATATGACTGGGTTGGGGGTATGACTGGGTTGGGGGATATGACTGGGTTGGGGGGTATGGGGATATGACTGGGTTGGGGGGTATGACTGGGTTGGGGGGTATGGGGATATGACTGGGTTGGGGGTATGACTGGGTTGGGGCGTATGGGGGATATGACTGGGTTGGGGGTATGGGGGATATGACTGGGTTGGGGGTATGGGGGATATGACTGGGTTGGGGGTATGGGGGATATGACTGGGTTGGGGGGTATGGGGGATATGACTGGGTATGGGGATATGACTGGGTTGGGGGTATGGGGGATATGACTGGGTTGGGGGTATGTGGGATATGACTGGGTTGGGGGTATGACTGGGTTGGGGGATATGACTGGGTTGGGGGGGTATGGGGATATGACTGGGTTGGGGGGTATGACTGGGTTGGGGGGTATGGGGATATGACTGGGTTGGGGGTATGACTGGGTTGGGGCGTATGGGGGATATGACTGGGTTGGGGGTATGGGGGATATGACTGGGTTGGGGGTATGGGGGATATGACTGGGTTGGGGGTATGGGGGATATGACTGGGTTGGGGGGTATGGGGGATATGACTGGGTATGGGGATATGACTGGGTTGGGGGTATGGGGGATATGACTGGGTTGGGGGTATGTGGGATATGACTGGGTTGGGGGTATGGGGGATATGACTGGGTTGGGGGGTATGGGGATATGACTGGGTTGGGGGTATGGGGATATGACTGGGTTGGGGGGTATGGGGATATGACTGGGTTGGGGGTATGGGGATATGACTGGGTTGGGGGTATGGGGATATGACTGGGTTGGGGGTATGACTGGGTTGGGGGATATGACTGGGTTGGGGGGGTATGGGGATATGACTGGGTTGGGGGGTATGACTGGGTTGGGGGGTATGGGGATATGACTGGGTTGGGGGTATGACTGGGTTGGGGCGTATGGGGGATATGACTGGGTTGGGGGTATGGGGGATATGACTGGGTTGGGGGTATGGGGGATATGACTGGGTTGGGGGTATGGGGGATATGACTGGGTTGGGGGGTATGGGGGATATGACTGGGTATGGGGATATGACTGGGTTGGGGGTATGGGGGATATGACTGGGTTGGGGGTATGTGGGATATGACTGGGTTGGGGGTATGGGGGATATGACTGGGTTGGGGGGTATGGGGGATATGACTGGGTTAGGGGGTATGGGGGATATGACTGGGTTGGGTGCGTATGGGGGATATGACTGGGTTGGGGGGTATGGGGGATATGACTGGGTTGGGGGGTATGGGGATATGACTGGGTTGGGGGTATGGGGATATGACTGGGTTGGGGGAATAGGGGATATGACTGGGTTGGGGGATATGACTGGGTTGGGGGTATGGGGGATATGACTGGGTTGGGGGGTATGGGGGATATGACTGGGTTAGGGGGTATGGGGGATATGACTGGGTTGGGTGGTATGGGGGATATGACTGGGTTGGGGGGTATGGGGATATGACTGGGTTGGGGGTATGGGGATATGACTGGGTTGGGGGTATGGGGATATGACTGGGTTGGGGGTATGGGGATATGACTGGGTTGGGGGATATGACTGGGTTGGGGGACATGACTGGGTTGGGAGGTATGGGGATATGACTGGGTTGGGGGTATGGGGGATATGACTGGGTTGGGGGTATGGGGGATATGACTGGGTTGGTGGTATGGGGGATATGACTGGGTTGGGGGGTATGGGGGATATGACTGGGTATGGGGATATGACTGGGTTGGGGGTATGGGGGATCTGACTGGGTTGGGGGTATGTGGGATATGACTGGGTTGGGGGTATGGGGGATATGACTGGGTTGGGGGGTATGGGGGATATGACTGGGTTAGGGGGTATGGGGGATATGACTGGGTTGGGTGGTATGGGGATATGACTGGGTTGGGGGGTATGGGGATATGACTGGGTTGGGGGGTATGGGGATATGACTGGGTTGGGGGTATGGGGGATATGACTGGGTTGGGGGGTATGGGGGATATGACTGGGTTGGGGGTATGGGGATATGACTGGGTTGGGGGTGTGGGGATATGACTGGGTTGGGGGGTATGGGGGATATGACTGGGTTGGGGGTATGACTGGGTTGGGGGGTATGGGGATGTGACTGGGTTGGGGGGTATGGGGGATATGACTGGGTTGGGGGGTATCGGGGATATGACTGGGTTGGGGGGTATGACTGGGTTGGGGGTATGGGGATATGACTGGGTTGGGGGTATGGGGGATATGACTGGGTTGGGAGGTATGGGGATGTGACTGGGTTGGGGGGTATGGGGGATATGACTGGGTTGGGGGGTATGGGGGTATGACTGGGTTGGGGGTATGGGAATATGACTGGGTTGGGGGTATGGGGATATGACTGGGTTGGGGGTATGGGGATATGACTGGGTTGGGGGTATGGGGATATGACTGGGTTGGGGGAATAGGGGATATGACTGGGTTGGGGGACATGACTGGGTTGGGGGGTATGGGGACATGACTGGGTTGGGGGATATGACTGGGTTGGGGGGTATGGGGACATGACTGGGTTGGGGGATATGACTGGGTTGGGGGACATGACTGGGTTGGGGGGTATGGGGACATGACTGGGTTGGGGGATATGACTGGGTTGGGGGGTATGGGGGATATGACTGGGTTGGGGGGTATGGGGGATATGACTGGGTTAGGGGGTATGGGGGATATGACTGGGTTAGGGGGTATGGGGGATATGACTGGGTTAGGGGGTATGGGGGATATGACTGGGTTGGGTGGTATGGGGATATGACTGGGTTGGGGGGTATGGGGATATGACTGGGTTGGGGGGTATGGGGATATGACTGGGTTGGGGGTATGGGGATATGACTGGGTTGGGGGTATGGGGATATGACTGGGTTGGGGGAATAGGGGATATGACTGGGTTGGGGGATATGACTGGGTTGGGGGTATGGGGGATATGACTGGGTTGGGGGGTATGGGGGATATGACTGGGTTAGGGGGTATGGGGGATATGACTGGGTTGGGTGGTATGGGGATATGACTGGGTTGGGGGGTATGGGGATATGACTGGGTTGGGGGGTATGGGGATATGACTGGGTTGGGGGTATGGGGATATGACTGGGTTGGGGGGTATGGGGGATATGACTGGGTTGGGGGGTATGGGGGATATGACTGGGTTGGGGGTATGGGGGATATGACTGGGTTGGGGGTATGACTGGGTTGGTTTGGGGGGGTATGACCGGGTTGGGAGTATGGGGGATATGACTGGGTTGGGGGGTATGGGGGATATGACTGGGTTGGGGGGTATGGGGGATATGACTGGGTTGGGGGTATGGGGGATATGACTGGGTTGGGGGGTATGGGGGATATGACTGGGTTGGGGGTATGGGGGATATGACTGGGTTGGGGGGTATGGGGGACTATGACTGGGTTGGGGGGTATGGGGATGTGACTGGGTTGGGGGGTATGGGGGATATGACTGGGTTGGGGGGTATCGGGGATATGACTGGGTTGGGGGGTATGACTGGGTTGGGGGTATGGGGATATGACTGGGTTGGGGGTATGGGGGATATGACTGGGTTGGGAGGTATGGGGATGTGACTGGGTTGGGGGGTATGGGGGATATGACTGGGTTGGGGGGTATGGGGGTATGACTGGGTTGGGGGTATGGGAATATGACTGGGTTGGGGGTATGGGGATATGACTGGGTTGGGGGTATGGGGATATGACTGGGTTGGGGGTATGGGGGATATGACTGGGTTGGGGGAATAGGGGATATGACTGGGTTGGGGGAATAGGGGATATGACTGGGTTGGGGGATATGACTGGGTTGGGGGTATGACTGGGTTGGGAGTATGGGGATATGACTGGGTATGGGGATATGACTGGGTTGGGAGTATGTGGGATATGACTGGGTTGGGGGTATGGGGGATATGACTGGGTTGGGGGGTATGGGGGATATGACTGGGTTAGGGGGTATGGGGGATATGACTGGGTTGGGTGGTATGGGGATATGACTGGGTTGGGGGGTATGGGGATATGACTGGGTTGGGGGGTATGGGGATATGACTGGGTTGGGGGTATGGGGATATGACTGGGTATGGGGATATGACTGGGTTGGGAGTATGTGGGATATGACTGGGTTGGGGGTATGGGGGATATGACTGGGTTGGGGGGTATGGGGGATATGACTGGGTTAGGGGGTATGGGGGATATGACTGGGTTGGGTGGTATGGGGATATGACTGGGTTGGGGGGTATGGGGATATGACTGGGTTGGGGGGTATGGGGATATGACTGGGTTGGGGGTATGGGGATATGACTGGGTTGGGGGGTATGGGGGATATGACTGGGTTGGGGGTATGGGGATATGACTGGGTTGGGGGTGTGGGGATATGACTGGGTTGGGGGGTATGGGGGATATGACTGGGTTGGGGGTATGACTGGGTTGGGGGGTATGGGGATGTGACTGGGTTGGGGGGTATGGGGGATATGACTGGGTTGGGGGGTATCGGGGATATGACTGGGTTGGGGGGTATGACTGGGTTGGGGGTATGGGGATATGACTGGGTTGGGGGTATGGGGGATATGACTGGGTTGGGAGGTATGGGGATGTGACTGGGTTGGGGGGTATGGGGGATATGACTGGGTTGGGGGGTATGGGGGTATGACTGGGTTGGGGGTATGGGAATATGACTGGGTTGGGGGTATGGGGATATGACTGGGTTGGGGGTATGGGGATATGACTGGGTTGGGGGTATGGGGATATGACTGGGTTGGGGGAATAGGGGATATGACTGGGTTGGGGGATATGACTGGGTTGGGGGATATGACTGGGTTGGGAGTATGTGGGATATGACTGGGTTGGGGGTATGGGGGATATGACTGGGTTGGGGGGTATGGGGGATATGACTGGGTTAGGGGGTATGGGGGATATGACTGGGTTGGGTGGTATGGGGATATGACTGGGTTGGGGGGTATGGGGATATGACTGGGTTGGGGGTATGGGGATATGACTGGGTTGGGGGGTATGGGGGATATGACTGGGTTGGGGGTATGGGGATATGACTGGGTTGGGGGTGTGGGGATATGACTGGGTTGGGGGTTATGGGGGATATGACTGGGTTGGGGGTATGACTGGGTTGGGGGGTATGGGGGATATGACTGGGTTGGGGGGTATGGGGGATATGACTGGGTTGGGGGGTATCGGGGATATGACTGGGTTGGGGGGTATGACTGGGTTGGGGGTATGGGGATATGACTGGGTTGGGGGTATGGGGGATATGACTGGGTTGGGAGGTATGGGGATGTGACTGGGTTGGGGGGTATGGGGGATATGACTGGGTTGGGGGGTATGGGGGTATGACTGGGTTGGGGGTATGGGAATATGACTGGGTTGGGGGTATGGGGATATGACTGGGTTGGGGGTATGGGGATATGACTGGGTTGGGGGTATGGGGATATGACTGGGTTGGGGGAATAGGGGATATGACTGGGTTGGGGGACATGACTGGGTTGGGGGGTATGGGGGATATGACTGGGTTGGGGGTATGGGGGATATGACTGGGTTGGGGGGTATGGGGGATATGACTGGGTTGGGGGCATGGGGATATGACTGGGTTGGGGGGTATGGGGATATGACTGGGTTGGGGGGTGTGGGGATATGACTGGGTTGGGGGTATGGGGATATGACTGGGTTGGGGGGTATGGGGGATATGACTGGGTTGGGGGTATGGGGGATATGACTGGGTTGGGGGTATGACTGGGTTGGGGGTATGGGGGATATGACTGGGTTGGGAGGTATGGGGGATATGACTGGGTTAGGGGGTATGGGGGATATGACTGGGTTGGGTGGTATGGGGATATGACTGGGTTGGGGGGTATGGGGATATGACTGGGTTGGGGGGTATGGGGGATATGACTGGGTTGGGGGTATGGGGGATATGACTGGGTTGGGGGTATGACTGGGTTGGGAGTATGGGGGATATGACTGGGTTGGGGGATATGACTGGGTTGGGGGGTATGGGGGATATGACTGGGTTGGGGGGTATGACTGGGTTGGGGGTATGGGGGATATGACTGGGTTGGGGGTATGACTGGGTTGGGAGTATGGGGATATGACTGGGTTGGGGGGTATGGGGGATATGACTGGGTTGGGGGTATGACTGGGTTGGGAGTATGGGGGATATGACTGGGTTGGGGGATATGACTGGGTTGGGGGGTATGGGGGATATGACTGGGTTGGGGGGTATGGGGATATGACTGGGTTGAGGGTATGGGGATATGACTGGGTTGGGAGGTATGGGGATATGACTGGGTTGGTTTGGGGGGGTATGACCGGGTTGGGACTAGCATGGGTTGAAGACTTCTCAATATTAACCCCCCCTCTCCCAATAAAAAAACCCAACTTTTTTTGCTAGCAATGCTAATTTTTATTGAGGAAAAATGTACTGACTATGACTGTGATATGTGGTTGTCCCACCTAGCTATCTGTAGATGAATGTACTGACTTTGACTGTGATATGTAGTTGTCCCACCTAGCTATCTGGAGATGAATGTACTGACTATGACTGTGATATGTGGTTGTCCCACCTAGCTACCTGTAGATTAATGTACTGACTATGACTGTGATATGTGGTTGTCCCACCTAGCTATCTGAAGATGAATGTACTGACTATGACTGAGATATGTGGTTGTCCCACCCAGCTATCTGGAGATGAATGTACTGACTATGACTGTGATATGTGGTTGTCCCACCTAGCTATCTGAAGATGAATGTACTGACTATGACTGTGATATGTGGTTGTCTCACCTAGCTATCTGGAGATGAATGTACTGACTATGACTGTGATATGTGGTTGTCTCACCTAGCTATCTGAAGATGAATGTACTGACTACGACTGTGATATGTGGTTGTCCCACCTAGCTATCTGAAGATGAATGTACTGACTATGACTGTGATATGTGGTTGTCTCACCTAGCTATCTGTAGATGAATGTACTGACTATGACTGTGATATGTGGTTGTCCCAACTAGCTATCTGTAGATGAATGTACTGACTATGACTGTGATATGTGGTTGTCTCACCTAGCTATCTGTAGATGAATGTACTGACTATGACTGTGATATGTGGTTGTCCCACCTAGCTATCTGGAGATGAATGTACTGACTATGACTGTGATATGTGGTTGTCCCACCTAGCTATCTGTAGATGAATGTACTGACTATGACTGTGATATGTGGTTGTCCCACCTAGCTATCTGTAGATGAATGTACTGACTATGACTGTGATATGTGGTTGTCCCACCTAGCTATCTGAAGATGAATGTACTGACTATGACTGTGATATGTGGTTGTCCCACCTAGCTATCTGGAGATGAATGTACTGACTATGACTGTGATATGTGGTTGTCCCACCTAGCTATCTGTAGATGAATGTACTGACTATGACTGTGATATGTGGTTGTCCCACCTAGCTACCTGTAGATGAATGTACTGACTATGACATGTGGTTGTCCCACCTAGCTATCTGGAGATGAATGTACTGACTATGACTGTGATATGTGGTTGTCTCACCTAGCTATCTGGAGATGAATGTACTGACTATGACATGTGGTTGTCCCACCTAGCTATCTGAAGATGAATGTACTGACTATGACTGTAATATGTGGTTGTCTCACCTAGCTATCTGTAGATGAATGTACTGACTATGACTGTGATATGTGGTTGTCTCACCTAGCTATCTGAAGATGAATGTACTGACTATGACTGTGATATGTGGTTGTCCCACCTAGCTATCTGCAGATGAATGTACTGACTATGACATGTGGTTGTCCCACCCAGCTATCTGGAGATGAATGTACTGACTATGACTGTGATATGTGGTTGTCCCACCTAGCTATCTGGAGATGAATGTACTGACTATGACTGTGATATGTGGTTGTCTCACCTAGCTATCTGTAGATGAATGTACTGACTATGACTGTGATATGTGGTTGTCTCACCTAGCTATCTGAAGATGAATGTACTGACTATGACTGTGATATGTGGTTGTCCCACCTAGCTATCTGCAGATGAATGTACTGACTATGACATGTGGTTGTCCCACCCAGCTATCTGGAGATGAATGTACTGACTATGACTGTGATATGTGGTTGTCCCACCTAGCTATCTGTAGATGAATGTACTGACTATGACTGTGATATGTGGTTGTCCCACCTAGCTATCTGTAGATGAATGTACTGACTATGACTGTGATATGTGGTTGTCCCACCTAGCTATCTGGAGATGAATGTACTGACTATGACTGTGATATGTGGTTGTCCCACCTAGCTATCTGAAGATGAATGTACTGACTATGACTGTGATATGTGGTTGTCCCACCTAGCTATCTGGAGATGAATGTACTGACTATGACTGTGATATGTGGTTGTCCCACCAAGTTATCTGAAGATGAATGTACTGACTATGACTGTGATATGTGGTTCTCACCTAGTAATCATTAGCCTGCTATTCAATGGAGTGGCTGTGTGATTGCAAGTCTAAGATTAAGGGTCTCTTTTCCTAGTTTAACTGATAAACATTCAACATTGGCCATGCTGTCAATGAAGCATGATTTGTGGTAAGGTGTTGGGACAGCTTTACGTAGGCCTTAACAGTTTGTGGGCATCGCGTGTCACCGTTATAGTGCAATTAGTGTATTGTGTAGCGTAGTGGCTTTGCTGGCATGTTTCCCACCAAGAATTACATGAGAAAATTGGCACTTATGATGTCAGGTTATATCGTGGCATGAGTCAGAACAGAATAACGCTGTGGGTTTTCCTGTGTAAATGTGCCAACACCACTGGCTACCAGTAAACATCAGTATATTGTGAAGTTCCTTTCTGCTCAGCCTAAACCACTGACCACAGCAACAGCCAATCACTGAGAAAGCTGCGGTCTCCTGCATCAGTGAGGTCTGTTAGCTCTCTTTGTTTCTCCACCTAACACCCATAGGCCAAGTGATGGCTAGCCATCCACCTCGCTTCAGCCAACTGACGTTTCTTCGCCACCATGAGTGCCAACGAATTCTGACCGTTCTCATTGGTCCCCAGAAACCGATGGGAGGGGCAAGAGCTGATCTACATGATGATTGTTTACTCTTTGATTTGTTAGACGATCCAATCGCTGATGAATATGTGTTCCAAACGACCCTCTAATTTGAAGTCACACAAACGACTTCTAGGATGGCAGATTAGACTGAACATAGAGTGGACAAAACATTAAGAACACCTGCTCTTTCCTTGACATACTGACCAGGTGAAAGAGGGTGAATTTGTGAAATATTTAAGTACCTTTGAACAGGGTATGGTAGTAGGTGCCAGGTGTTAAGAACTGTAACTCTGCTGGGGTTTTCCCCACGCACAACAGTTTCCTGTGTGTATCAAGAATGGTCCACCACCCAAAGGACATCCAGCCAACTTGACACAACAGATGGGAAGCATTGGAGTCCACATGGGCCAGCATCCCTGTGGAACGGCTTCCGACATCTTGTAGAGTCCCCATGCCCCAGGCGACTTGAAGCTTTTCTGAGAGTACACTCAGTGTACGCAGCGATCGATAGAGCAGCGGAATTAAACTCACGGTGAATCGTCATGCGAGTGTTTCTCTACCCTGGGTGTCAGTCTGTCTCATTGTCAATCCAAATGTCTGATTGAACTAGAAGAGCAGAAACAGACCAGGTCAGTGTGCCTCACAAAAACACAGGTATTATTATGATGATGTGTATATGATTAGCAAAAACAAGGGGCAACTTCACTTTTAAGGTTTTCATATAAAAATCTGTGACAGACAGAAAGACAAAAAAACTAAATCAAAAAGTGGAAAAGAAGTTACAACACTGACTCAACTACAAAGTTGTTTTTATCAAAAGATGAAATAAAAAATATGAATGTCGATCACTTTGTCTTCAAAATAACTAGAACTATCATTATTCATTATTAGATTCCCAATAACATTGTTCATTTAAAATCAGCAAGATATCTGGGATACCAGGTCTCTGTAGACAGGACAACATCTCATAATAAACAGATCTCTGTTTACACCAAGAGAGAGAGAGAGAGACACACACACACACACACACACACACACACACACACACACACACACACACACACACACACACACACACACACACACACACACACACACCAAGACAGAGACACATCAACAGACAAACACATCAACAGACAAACACATCAAGAGACACACACATCGAGGTGGAGGATGGGGTGCTGCGTCCCCAACCTACAGGAAGTCATCTGACGGGTGGAAGGACATGGACCGCAGCATCTCTGCTTCCTGTGCGGAGGAAACACACATCACTTTTAGTGACATGACACAGATCTGTGTAGGTCTAATCTTTTTAACCAATAAAGGTGCTGGATAATCTGAGTGTGAGAGGCCCTACTTCAGGACATTCTGGTGGGTTAGGAAGAACGTATAGCCTTAACAAACCAATGTCTAACTCTGTCTCTACAGACCTGTATGTGTTTGAAGACCCTAACTGTCCCTACAGACCTGTATGTGTTTGAAGGACCTAACTGTCTCTACAGACCTGTATGTGTTTGAAGACCCTAACTGTCTCTACAGACCTGTATGTGTTTGAAGACCCTAACTGTCTCTACAGACCTGTATGTGTTTGAAGACCCTAACTGTCTCTACAGACCTGTATGTGTTTGAAGACCCTAACTGTCCCTACAGACCTGTATGTGTTTGAAGGCCCTAACTGTCCCTACAGACCTGTATGTGTTTGAAGGCCCTAACTGTCCCTACAGACCTGTATGTGTTTGAAGACCCTAACTGTCCCTACAGACCTGTATGTGTTTGAAGACCCTAACTGTCTCTACAGACCTGTATGTGTTTGAAGACCCTAACTGTCTCTACAGACCTGTATGTGTTTGAAGACCCTAACTGTCCCTACAGACCTGTATGTGTTTGAAGGCCCTAACTGTCCCTACAGACCTGTATGTGTTTGAAGACCCTAACTGTCTCTACAGACCTGTATGTGTTTGAAGGCCTTAACTGTCCCTACAGACCTGTATGTGTTTGAAGGCCCTAACTGTCCCTACAGACCTGTATGTGTTTGAAGACCCTAACTGTCCCTACAGACCTGTATGTGTTTGAAGACCCTAACTGTCTCTACAGACCTGTATGTGTTTGAAGACCCTAACTGTCCCTACAGATCTGTATGTGTTTGAAGGCCCTAACTGTCCCTACAGACCTGTATGTGTTTGAAGACCCTAACTGTCTCTACAGACCTGTATGTGTTTGAAGACCCTAACTGTCTCTACAGACCTGTATGTGTTTGAAGGCCTTAACTGTCCCTACAGACCTGTATGTGTTTGAAGACCCTAACTGTCTCTACAGACCTGTATGTGTTTGAAGGCCCTAACTGTCTCTACAGACCTGTATGTGTTTGAAGACCCTAACTGTCCCTACAGACCTGTATGTGTTTGAAAGCCCTAACTGTCCCTACAGACCTGTATGTGTTTGAAGACCCTAACTGTCCCTACAGACCTGTATGTGTTTGAAGGACCTAACTGTCTCTACAGACCTGTATGTGTTTGAAGACCCTAACTGTCTCTACAGACCTGTATGTGTTTGAAGACCCTAACTGTCCCTACAGACCTGTATGTGTTTGAAAGCCCTAACTGTCCCTACAGACCTGTATGTGTTTGAAGACCCTAACTGTCCCTACAGACCTGTATGTGTTTGAAGGACCTAACTGTCTCTACAGACCTGTATGTGTTTGAAGACCCTAACTGTCTCTACAGACCTGTATGTGTTTGAAGACCCTAACTGTCTCTACAGACCTGTATGTGTTTGAAGGCCCTAACTGTCCCTACAGACCTGTATGTGTTTGAAGACCCTAACTGTCCCTACAGACCTGTATGTGTTTGAAGACCCTAACTGTCCCTACAGACCTGTATGTGTTTGAAGACCCTAACTGTCTCTACAGACCTGTATGTGTTTGAAGGCCCTAACTGTCCCTACAGACCTGTATGTGTTTGAAGACCCTAACTGTCTCTACAGACCTGTATGTGTTTGAAGGCCCTAACTGTCCCTACAGACCTGTATGTGTTTGAAGACCCTAACTGTCCCTACAGACCTGTATGTGTTTGAAGACCCTAACTGTCTCTACAGACCTGTATGTGTTTGAAGACCCTAACTGTCTCTACAGACCTGTATGTGTTTGAAGGCCCTAACTGTCCCTACAGACCTGTATGTGTTTGAAGGCCCTAACTGTCCCTACAGACCTGTATGTGTTTGAAGACCCTAACTGTCCCTACAGACCTGTATGTGTTTGAAGACCCTAACTGTCCCTACAGACCTGTATGTGTTTGAAGGACCTAACTGTCTCTACAGACCTGTATGTGTTTGAAGACCCTAACTGTCTCTACAGACCTGTATGTGTTTGAAGACCCTAACTGTCTCTACAGACCTGTATGTGTTTGAAGACCCTAACTGTCTCTACAGACCTGTATGTGTTTGAAGACCCTAACTGTCCCTACAGACCTGTATGTGTTTGAAAGCCCTAACTGTCCCTACAGACCTGTATGTGTTTGAAGACCCTAACTGTCCCTACAGACCTGTATGTGTTTGAAGACCCTAACTGTCCCTACAGACCTGTATGTGTTTGAAGACCCTAACTGTCTCTACAGACCTGTATGTGTTTGAAGGCCCTAACTGTCCCTACAGACCTGTATGTGTTTGAAGACCCTAACTGTCTCTACAGACCTGTATGTGTTTGAAGGCCCTAACTGTCCCTACAGACCTGTATGTGTTTGAAGACCCTAACTGTCTCTACAGACCTGTATGTGTTTGAAGACCCTAACTGTCCCTACAGACCTGTATGTGTTTGAAGACCCTAACTGTCTCTACAGACCTGTATGTGTTTGAAGACCCTAACTGTCTCTACAGACCTGTATGTGTTTGAAGGCCCTAACTGTACCTACAGACCTGTATGTGTTTGAAGGCCCTAACTGTCCCTACAGACCTGTATGTGTTTGAAGACCCTAACTGTCCCTACAGACCTGTATGTGTTTGAAGACCCTAACTGTCCCTACAGACCTGTATGTGTTTGAAGACCCTAACTGTTCCTACAGACCTGTATGTGTTTGAAGACCCTCTTGGCCGAGGGCTTGGAGTAGTCAAACAGTTAGAGGATGTAGTCACGTGACCCCGATGCCAGAATCTGTTCGGTGGGGTGGAATGCCAGACGTGAGCTCGTAAACGTGGTCACGCAGTGTTCTGATCACAGGGTGGTTCTCCATGTTCTGCTGGGCCGTCTCATTCATCATCACCTAGAACACACAGGGACGATATTACAACGTCTGCAGCACAGCGTTCTGTTCACTGGGTGGTTCTCCATGTTCTGCTGGGCCGTCTCATTCATCATCACCTAGAACACACAGGGACGATATTACAACGTCTGCAGCACAGCGTTCTGTTCACTGGGTGGTTCTCCATGTTCTGCTGGGCCGTCTCATTCATCATCACCTAGAACACACAGGGACAATATTACAACGTCTGCAGCACAGCGTTCTGTTCACTGGGCTGCGGGACAAACGTAGAGCACTAGGTAGGGAATAGCATGCACCCCGATTCTCTACACTTCCAGTCATGGATTTAACAAATGGTGGAAAACTCCAAGCTAATACTTCTTAATCCATGAGAGTGTCAAGTGTACAATTTAGGAGAAGAGTGAAGAATTGGGACTTTGCCTCCTCTGCGTCTCACCTCTGTGGGCACGGCACTCTTGGCCAGCATACGTTCTGTGTCCAGAGAATTTGATAGAGGCGTCTGACGAGCCCATAGCGATGGGCTGCCAGTGGCGATGGGCTGCCCGTCTCGGCTGTATGTGGCGACACGACAGGGACCTTTACGGGATGTTACGGAGTCTCGTACTCAGACGCCTCAGGGGACATGCTTTGGACGTCATCGTTAAAACTCCAGGTCGATGCCAACGCCCCGATGCCACTGTGTCAGATCGCCTGACGGTATACTGCACCACAGCATCATCGTTCTCCACGCCTGGGAATCTCCGTGCCGTGCACAATACAGTTCATTAAAACACTGTGGCACAACACTGTAGACAGGTTGCACTGTAGACAGGTTGCACTGTAGACAGGTTGCAAGGCAAGATTTATGGATGAAATGATGACGCAATATAGTTCAACCCAAAACAGAGACATGTAGCTGGTATCCTGACATGGACCCAAAACAGTGACACCGCAGTGACATGTAGCTGGTGTCCTGACATGGACCCAAAACAGAGACATGTAGCTGGTGTCCTGATATGGACCCAAAACAGAGACATGTAGCTGGTGTCCTGATATGGACCCAAAACAGAGACATGTAGCTGGTGTCCTGATATGGACCCAAAACAGTGACACTGCAGTGACATGTAGCTGGTGTCCTGACATGGACCCAACACAGAGACATGTAGCTGGTGTCCTGATATGGACCCAAAACAGAGACATGTAGCTGGTGTCCTGATATGGACCCAAAACAGTGACACTGCAGAGACATGTAGCTGGTATCCTGATATGGACCCAAAACAGAGACATGTAGCTGGTGTCCTGATATGGACCCAAAACAGTGACATGTAGCTGGTATCCTGATATGGACCCAAAACAGAGACATGTAGCTGGTATCCTGATATGGACCCAAAACAGTGACATGTAGCTGGTGTCCTGATATGGACCCAAAACAGAGACATGTAGCTGGTGTCCTGATATGGACCCAAAACAGAGACACTGCAGAGACATGTAGCTGGTGTCCTGATATGGACCCAAAACAGAGACATGTAGCTGGTGTCCTGATATGGACCCAAAACAGTGACACTGCAGAGACAGCAGGTGTACAGCCCAAACAGATATAATATTTGACTATAACAATAATGTCAAACCTTACATTTATATAGGATCATGTCTCTATTATCTAAATAAACGTCAAATAAAAAATAAAATGAATTATGGGAATACTTTTGCGTCTTGACCTCCGGGATCAGGTTGTTAGCCATGTTGGTGTAACCGTCATTCAACAGCTGGCTGAACATCAGCCGGTAACGGTGCTGGCGGTCCTGAAGTGTCGGTTTGGGACCAAACATCTCGGCTCAGGTTTCAATGGGACGATTACAACTTGGCTACAATGGATCAAAACATGGTCAGCATTAGTTGCTATCAATAATGTTTTAATTATCGACTTCTATAGCTAGTTAAACCATCCACAACGCCATAAATTGGTTATCTAAGCTAGCTAACTTACCAATGAAACTTACAATGCGAGATAGCTAAACTTAGTTATTAACTAGCTACAACAAAACAATCACTTTAACGTACAAACACAAATCATAGGTCGGGAAAAGTATCATGCAAACGGTGAACAAACACCTTATGTTTGCAAAATAACTTGAACCGACCGAGTTTAGGGAACTAAAATCAAATACTTTCTGTTCAAATAATGAATTAACTTTCATTGAATGGCTATCCCAAAAGCAACGGCGGCACCAAACGTACGCTTATGTACAACAGGAATATCAAACTAAATGAAACTATCGCTTCACATCCTGCAAAATACCTTGTTTAAAATGCCGCTTCGTTCCAGCGCATGCGCTGACACGTCACTTGCGTTATGACTCATATCTGTGCGTCGTTACGTAACGGAGCTTGTTGACGAGTTTCAACATGGCGAAGGGCATCAAGTCCACTTCTAACAACTAAACAATAGTAGAATACTATGGCTGGAGTTGACGAGGCAGTTCTCATCGGACTGTGTGATGGGGCAATCGATTCAAAGCGTTATCCGATGTCTTACTTGACGAACAAAATTGGCGACCTACCGGACAAGCTTCCAGTGATATCATGGCAACATCCACGCTGTGGTCTATGCAGCGTGGTCATGGCCCATGTGGTGCAGGTGTACTGCCCCCTAGCGGCGTCTCCCTACCACCGCACCCTGAATGTGTTCGCCTGCCCCGGGCCACAGTGCAGCGGACAACCACAGAGCTGGAGGGTTCTGCGTTCTCAGTGTCTGGAATCAGAGGTCAGAACCAACCCTGTGATCCAACCTCCAGGCCACGCCCCAGTTAAAGAGGTTCCCATGACAACCACATACTGGTGTGATGGGACTGATGACTGGGGTGAGGAAGGGGACAAGCAGGAGGGGGGAGATGGATGGGACAAGGCCCAGAACCAAGCTCATATGGGGGGAGAGGATCCTGAGATCCTCTTACTCACCGGGACCTCCTCTGAGCTGGATGTGAGTGGCAAGCTTCAGGGACTCAGTCTGGAAGGAGGAGAAAAGGTGTTGGAGGAGGAAGGGGAGGTCCCGGGTAACATCCCTACCTACAGACCTTTCTACATCAGTGTGGTGGATGAGACTGACCTGGGTGGTCAGTCAGACCTGGAGCACGCTGAGACTCTGCTGAGGGAGTACGAGCAGAGAGAGGGAGTAGGGAAGATCGGGAGCTCTGAGGGAGGAGGGGAGGAGAGGTACGAGAAGGACAACCCCAGACATGGAGACGCAGTGTTCTCTCGCTTCATGAAGAGGATCTCTGTGTGTCCGGAGCAGGTGTTACGGTACAGCTGGCACGGGTCTCCTCTCTTCTTGTCTGACCCCCCCTCGGACCCGCCTTGGATTAAACCCGGCTGCTGTCACTGTGGAGGAATCCGGGTGTTTGAGTTCCAGCTGATGCCTGCTCTGGTCAGCCTGCTACAGAGGACAGACCCTGGGTCAAGGTCGGCGGTAGAGATGGGGGATGTAGAGATGAATACGGGGCTGGAGTTTGGTACTGTGATGGTGTTTACTTGTAGAAACAGCTGTTGGTCGGCAGGTTCAACCTCGCCTGTGGAAGAGGTCATCTATCTACAGGCAGATCCAGACCAGAATCTCTTCAAATAACCTGTGGAAGAGGTCATCTATCTACAGGCAGATCCAGACCAGAATCTCTTCAAATAACCTGTGGAAGAGGTCATCTATCTACAGGCAGATCCAGACCAGAATCTCTTCAAATAACCTGTGGAAGAGGTCATCTATCTACAGGCAGATCCAGACCAGAATCTCTTCAAATAACTGACACACGTTTCCATACACAGTTTTTTATGCGAGTAAAGTGATCATTTTTTCCCGTTAAGACATGGAGGGATGTTTTTGTGTCAAATTAAATATGCTAGAAATACCTTTTTTTAATGCGCAAATATTGGTATAATAACAAAGTGAAGTTGGGAGTCGTGATGATATGTGTGTGGTCCTCCCACCACGACTCGGGGAAAGCATTTATTAGGCTACAGATGAAATAAATTATGGGGGTGGTGAAAGTACACAGTGATGAACTTGATGCTCCTTTCCAATAAATATCGAGGGTCTGATTCTGATGACATGATGATTAATGTTTATATAGCCCTTCTACACCTGCATCGCTTGCTGTTTGGGGCTTTAGGCTGGGTTTCTACACCTGTATTGCTTGGGGTTTGGGGGTTTAGGCTGGGTTTCTACACCTGCATCGCTTGCTGTTTGGGGTTTTAGGCTGGGTTTCTACACCTGTATTGCTTGGGGTTTGGGGGTTTAGGCTGGGTTTCTACACCTGCATCGCTTGCTGTTTGGGGTTTTAGGCTGGGTTTCAGTACAGCACTTTGAGACATCAGCTGATGTAAGAAGGGCTTTATAAATACATTTGCTTTGATTTGATGACTGCTGTTTGACAAATAAAAATATTATCCATTATAATCTCATCATGTAGAGTAGCCTACCTGCACTGAGCTGTTGGCTAGAGAGCAGGTGCCAAGATCAGAGTAGGCCCATGTGCTATTTAACGCAACAGTTTTTGTGATAAAAACTGTCAGTAGAGTGTAAAATGCGTTGGAAACACTTTGAACTTTACATTTTGATTCGGTATATGAAATTGCTCTGCCATTTCCTGGTTGCAGAAAATTCTACTAGTTAGTCTAATTTCAGTTCGTGACAAGCAAGTATAGTGTAGAGAATCATTGTACCATCTAAACCACTGTGAAATATATTTCCCATAACCCAAAATATTGTATTTTCAGCTATCTGAAGCTGGTGTACAAAACCGAAAGTAAAAGACGCAAAAATGAAACGTAGGTATGTGAAGCATATAAATAACACACATAGAACATATCTACCGCTTCTTAGACTGACTTCCAATGAGAGTGAGAGATCTACAACTCACATTTCTATGTGAATTTGGTCGGATCACCCAAAAAGTTACATATTGCAGCTTTAAGCGAAACATTTATTTTTTTGTGTTCAGTACGTCATCACGTTTGGATTTTTATCCGCACCAAGTCCGTTTGGCGGGAAAATGCACATATTTTCTTCATGCAGATTTTTGAATATTCACATGAACAATGTGGCCTATTGGATAGAATAACTTTGTAATGAAAGAATAAAGATGTTTTTTGTTTTGGAAAGAATAAATAATTCAGAAAGTAAAAAATTGTTTGCCAAAAGAGTCTTTCATTTTATAGTAGTATTTATCACTAGAGAAATAATGCATAAAATAAAGACAAACATTGAAAAATTAAAGAACCTGAGTAGAAACTGGAGAACATTCTCGTAATTCTTGTCACTACCTTGGCTAAAATATAGAGAAATTCTGTAATGAAACAATCCACAGGAGGGCGCTGACATCACAGCAGTGATGTAGAGATCTATAGTTACCATGGTGCCCTAATAGCAGCCTAAGCACAGAGCTCCTGTAAATTTGTACATATTTTGTTATTTTTTAGGTGTTTTTCATAGTTTTTTTAATCAGCTCTTTTTGTTTTTGATAACATTGAGTTTTTATTGCATATATCTGGTGTTTTAGAGCCACATATTTGCAGGTTGACTGGCAGGTTAACACTTTTTGGCTTGGCTAGCTAGCTTTTGTTTGAAAAAATGCATCTGGATACAGTACCATCTTTTTTGTTTCATCTGGCTGCCAATTCCAGATCTTTTGAGAACATCATTTAAGGAGTGGCCTGAAGCGTGATAAGAATGGGAGACAGAGGAATACAACAGTGCTGAGGCAGAGGGCTCATAGTGAGGATGACTGGCTAATATTCTGAACTGTGTGTGGTGAGCTTTCTGGAGCCCCGGGCGGCTGATCACCGATTTGGCAGAGTTTGATTTAACCCTCTACCAGATCGTCAGCAGACTCAATCGTCTACCATCCTCTGACCAGCTCTCTCCCCTCAAGCCATGAACTGACCCTCCATCCTCTGACCAGCTCTCTCCCCTCAAGCCCTGAACTGACCCTCTCTGTCTTCAGAGCAGCTTTCAAAGACTTGGCCTCTATTGGTTGACCTGTCATGACATATTGCTTGTTTGTTGTTTTGCTTTTGAGGTGCTATGAAAAGCGTTATAGAAGTATACTAAATTATGATTATTATTGTTGTTGTACAGTCAACTGAGCTGTGTCGTCTACTGTACAATCTTCACCTTTCTGGCTTTGTTTGGGAATTTGTCTGAATGTAATGTAGCCTCTATGTGGGGAAATGAGAGCCTGATATGTGAGGACATATAGCGTGCATCTCAAATGGCACCCTTGATTCCTATTCCCTATACATACATTTACATTTAAGTCATTTAGCAGACGCTCTTATCCAGAGCGACTTACAAATTGGTGCATTCACCTTATGATATCCAGTGGAACAACCACTTTACAATAGTGCATCTAACTCTTTTAAGGGGGGGGGTTAGAAGGATTACTTTATCCTATCCTAGGTATTCCTTAAAGAGGTGGGGTTTCAGGTGTCTCCGGAAGGTGGTGATTGACTCCGCTGACCTGGCGTCGTGAGGGAGTTTGTTCCACCATTGGGGTGCCAGAGCAGCGAACAGTTTTGACTGGGCTGAGCGGGAACTGTACTTCCTCAGAGGTAGGGAGGCGAGCAGGCCAGAGGTGGATGAACGCAGTGCCCTTGTTTGGGTGTAGGGCCTGATCAGAGCCTGAAGGTACGGAGGTGCCGTTCCCCTCACAGCTCCGTAGGCAAGCACCATGGTCTTGTAGCGGATGCGAGCTTCAACTGGAAGCCAGTGGAGAGAGCGGAGGAGCGGGGTGACGTGAGAGAACTTGGGAAAGTTGAACACCAGACGGGCTGCGGTGTTCTGGATGAGTTGTAGGGGTTTAATGGCACAGGCAGGGAGCCCAGCCAACAGCGAGTTGCAGTAATCCAGACGGGAGATGACAAGTGCCTGGATTAGGACCTGCGCCACTTCCTGCGTGAGGCAGGGTCGTACTCTGCGAATGTTGTAGAGCATGAACCTACAGGAACGGGTCACCGCCTTGATGTTAGTTGAGAACGACAGGGTGTTGTCCAGGATCACGCCAAGGTTCTTAGCACTCTGGGAGGAGGACACAATGGAGTTGTCAACCGTGATGGCGAGATCATGGAACGGGCAGTCCTTCCCCGGGAGGAAGAGCAGCTCCGTCTTGCCGAGGTTCAGCTTGAGGTGGTGATCCGTCATCCACACTGATATGTCTGCCAGACATGCAGAGATGCGATTCACCACCTGGTTATCAGAGGGGGGAAAGGAGAAGATTAATTGTGTGTCGTCTGCATAGCAATGATAGGAGAGACCATGTGAGGATATGACAGAGCCAAGTGACTTGGTGTATAGCGAGAATAGGAGAGGGCCTAGAACAGAGCCCTGGGGGACACCAGTGGTGAGAGCACGTGGTGCGGAGACAGATTCTCGCCACGCCACCTGGTAGGAGCGACCTGTCAGGTAGGACGCAATCCAAGCGTGGGCCGCGCCAGAGATGCCCAGCTCGGAGAGGGTGGAGAGGAGGATCTGATGGTTCACAGTATCAAAGGCAGCCGATAGGTCTAGAAGGATGAGAGCAGAGGAGAGAGAGTTAGCTTTAGCAGTGCGGAGCGCCTCCGTGACACAGAGAAGAGCAGTCTCAGTTGAATGACTAGTCTTGAAACCTGACTGATTTGGATCAAGAAGGTCATTCTGAGAGAGATAGCAGGAGAGCTGGCCAAGGACGGCACGTTCAAGAGTTTTGGAGAGAAAAGAAAGAAGGGATACTGGTCTGTAGTTGTTGACATCGGAGGGATCGAGTGTAGGTTTTTTCAGAAGGGGTGCAACTCTCGCTCTCTTGAAGACGGAAGGGACGTAGCCAGCGGTCAAGGATGAGTTGATGAGCGAGGTGAGGTAAGGGAGAAGGTCTCCGGAAATGGTCTGGAGAAGAGAGGAGGGGATAGGGTCAAGCGGGCAGGTTGTTGGGCGGCCGGCCGTCACAAGACGCGAGATTTCATCTGGAGAGAGAGGGGAGAAAGAGGTCAAAGCACAGGGTAGGGCAGTGTGAGCAGAACCAGCGGTGTCGTTTGACTTAGCAAACGAGGATCGGATGTCGTCGACCTTCTTTTCAAAATGGTTGACGAAGTCATCAGCAGAGAGGGAGGAGGGGGGAGGAGGGGGAGGAGGATTCAGGAGGGAGGAGAAGGTGGCAAAGAGCTTCCTAGGGTTAGAGGCAGATGCTTGGAATTTAGAGTGGTAGAAATTGGCTTTAGCAGCAGAGACAGAAGAGGAGAATGTAGAGAGGAGGGAGTGAAAGGATGCCAGGTCCGCAGGGAGGCGAGTTTTCCTCCATTTCCGCTCGGCTGCCCGGAGCCCTGTTCTGTGAGCTCGCAATGAGTCGTCGAGCCACGGAGCAGGAGGGGAGGACCGAGCCGGCCTGGAGGATGGGGGACATAGAGAGTCAAAGGATGCAGAAAGGGAGGAGAGGAGGGTTGAGGAGGCAGAATCAGGAGATAGGTTGGAGAAGGTTTGAGCAGAGGGAAGAGATGATAGGATGGAAGAGGAGAGAGTAGCGGGGGAGAGAGAGCGAAGGTTGGGACGGCGCGATACCATCCGAGTAGGGGCAGTGTGGGAAGTGTTGGATGAGAGCGAGAGGGAAAAGGATACAAGGTAGTGGTCGGAGACTTGGAGGGGAGTTGCAATGAGATTAGTGGAAGAACAGCATCTAGTAAAGATGAGGTCAAGCGTATTGCCTGCCTTGTGAGTAGGGGGGGAAGGTGAGAGGGTGAGGTCAAAAGAGGAGAGGAGTGGAAAGAAGGAGGCAGAGAGGAATGAGTCAAAGGTAGACGTGGGGAGGTTAAAGTCACCCAGAACTGTGAGAGGTGAGCCATCCTCAGGAAAGGAACTTATCAGGGCGTCAAGCTCATTGATGAACTCTCCAAGGGAACCTGGAGGGCGATAAATGATAAGGATGTTAAGCTTGAAAGGGCTGGTACATAGGGCACTACCTTTGATCAGAACCATATGGGCCCTGGTGAAAAGTAGTGCACTATACAGGGAACATGATGCCAATTGGAATGTCCTTCATAACACAGCCGGTCAGAGGAAACCTAAAGAGACATAACTCAGATAGCAGCCTCCCAGGACTCCACGGCCCTCCATCTGTCCATCCCTCAGCTGGGCTCCACAGAGACGATATTCTTCCTGACCCTTCACCTGACAGCCGGGCTGCAGCTCCACCAACAGCAGGCCCCACCAGGCCTTGTGGCACAAGCACCTGTGTCCTCACTGAGGCCGGGACTGTATGAAGCCCAGTGTCCTGGAGAAACAGCTAAGCTGCCACATCAGGGAGAGGCCCTGCCCCTGCACCACCTGCGGCATCTTCTTCAAGACCTTCAAGTGTCCAAGACACACAAAAGCGGCGCTCCTAGTGGCCGGGGACTTTAATGCAGGCAAACGTCGTTTTACCTAATTTCTAGCAGCATGTTACATGTGTAACCAGAGGAAGAAAACTCTAGACCACCTTTACTCCACACACAGAGATGTGTACAAAGCTCTCCCTCGCCCTCCATTTGGTAAATATTACCATAATTCTATCCTCCTGATTTCAAGCAAATTCAGTCGTGGGTGAACAGGGAATACAGGAGGGGGGACTAAGTACACACACATGAGTGGCCCCAGTGTTAAAGATCAGCGTGGCAGACGTGTTGTTGCCTACTCTTATCACCTGGGGTCGGCCCATCAGGAAGTCCAGGATCCAGTTGCAGAGGGAGGTGTTTAGTCCCAGAGTCCTTAGCTTAGTGATGAGCATTGTAGGAACTATGGTGTTGAACGCTGAGCCGTAGTTGGTGAACAGCATTCTCACATAGGTGTTCCTCTTGTCCAGGTGAGAAAGGGCAGTGTGGAGTGCAATTGAGATTGCGTCATCTGTGGATCTGTTGGGCCGGTATGCGAATTGCAGTGGGTCTAGGGTGTCATGGAGGATGCTGTTGATGTGAGCCATGACCAGCCTTTCAAAGCACTTCATGACTACCGACGTAAGTTCCACAGGGCTGTAATCATTTAGGCAGGTTACCTTCACTTCCTTGGGCACAGGGACTATGGTGGTCTGCTTGAAACATGTTGGTATTACAGACTCTGTCAGGGAGAGGTTGAACATGTCAGTGAAGACACTTGCCAGTTGGTTAGCGCATGCTTTGAGTACACGTCCTGGTAATCCAACTGGCCCTGCGGCTTTGTGAATGTTTACCTGTTTAAAGGTTTTGTTCACATCGTCTACCGAGAGCGTTATCACACAGTCATTCAGAACAGCTGGTGCTCTCGTGCATGCTTCAGTGTTGCTTGCCTCGATGTGAGCATAACAGGCATTTAGCTCGTCTGGTAGGCTCGCGTCGCTGGGCAGCTCGCGTCTGGGTTTCCCTTTGTAGTCCATAATAGTTTGTAAGCTCTGTCACATCCGACAAGCGTCAGAGCCGGTGTAGCAGGATTCAATCTTAATCATGTGTTGACGCTTTGCATGTTTGATTATTTGTCTGAGGGATTAGCGGGATTTCTTATAAGTGTCCGGATTAGTCTCCCGCTCCTTGAAAGTGGCAGCTCTGGCCTTTAGCTCGATGCGGATGTTGCTTGTAATCAATGGCTTCTGGTTATGATATGTACGTACAGTCACTGTGGGGAGGATGTCATCAATGCACTTATTGATGAAGCCGATGACTGAAGTGGTGTATTCCTCAATGCCATTGGATGAATCGCGGAACATTTTCCAGTCTGTGCTAGCAAAACATGTATCTAGTCCTTGGTCTGGACCCCACAACCACAGCCCTGGGTATGAACAACATGTATCTAGTCCTGGGTCTGGACCCCACAACCACAGCCCTGGGTATGAACAACATGTATCTAGTCCTGGGTCTGGACCCCACAACCACAGCCCTGGGTATGAACAACATGTATCTAGTCCTGGGTCTGGACCCCACAACCACAGACCTGGGTATGAACGACATGTATCTAGTCCTTGGTCTGGACCCCACAACCACAGCCCTGGGTATGAACAACATGTATCTAGTCCTGGGTCTGGACCCCACAACCACAGCCTTTGGTCCAGGTCTGAACCCCACAACCACAGCCCCAGTTGAGTCTAGACCACAACAAAACTACAGCCTTGGGTCCAGGGCTGGACCTCACAACAACAGCCCTTGTTCCGGATCTGGACCCCACAAACACAGCCCTGGGTCTGGACCCCACAATCACAGCCCTGGGTTTGAACCCCACAACCACAGCCCTGGGTCTGGACCCCACAACCATATCCCTGGGTCTGGACCCTACGACCACAGTCCTGGGTCTGAACCCTACAACCATATCCCTGGGTCTCGACCCTACAACCATATCCCTGGGTCTGGAACCTACAACCATACCCCTGAGTCTGGAACCTACAACCATATCCCTGGGTCTGGAACCTACAACCATACCCCTGGGTCTGGACCCCACAACCATATCCCTGGGTCTGGAACCTACAACCATACCCCTGGGTCTGGACCCCACAACCATATCCCTGGGTCTGGACCCTACAACCATATCCCTGGGTCTGGACCCTACAACCATATCTCTGGGTCCCGGTCTGGACCCCACAATCACAACCCTGGGTCTGGACCCTACAACCATATCCCTGGGTCTGGACCCTACAACCATATCCCTGGGTCTGGACCCTACAACCATATCCCTGGTTCTGGACCCTACAACCATATCCCTGGGTCCCGGTCTGGACCCCACAATCACAGCCCTGGGTCCCGGTATGGACCCCACAATCACAGCCCTGGGTCCAGGTCGGGACCCCTCAACGACAGCAGTCAGTGGCAGTCTAGTATTGAGATACAGGACCAGCCGAACACCTTCCACTCACAGCCTGATCAACCAAACCTTCACACACACACCGACACAGCCCTCACAAGCACCCTGTCCTGTCTTTGGCATCATTTAAAAGTGAAGACTATTATTTTAGCAAATCAATTGTCTGTAATTATAATTACGTGATTAAACTAATCATGTAAATGTAATTAACTAGAAAGTCTGGGCACCAAGGAAAATCTTCAGAATACAAAATTATAATTCAGATTTTTTATATCTGATCAATTAGTCTTCTAATTAATGAATTATTCTTTAACTCACGTTAGTCTCATTCCAAACGTCGTAAATTGTTGGTTATCTGCACGAACCCAGTCTTCACTATGAATCATCCAAACATCAATTGTCTTAATCATTTATTTATTAACTAACTAAATAATCACAGAAATGCATCAACAAACAAACCGTAGATATGAAGGTCTAAGCCGATATGACGGCTTGGTAGACAAAGGGAAGTGGGTGTGGACTGAGAACAGGCGGGAAAGACAAAAAGGATTCACTACACAGTTGATCATTATATTAATTGAAATGCTAATCCTTTGCACATGAACGCTCACTCATTCGGAAATAATTGCAATCAATATATTTACGCTCAGTGTGTCGTCGTGATCTCTGTTGTGATCTCTGTTGGAATCGTCAGTCTGCGGAGAGTCAATTCATCAGCGTCTCTCTGCTTCCATGAAGATCAAAGTCTTTCGAGGTTAGGATGGATACTTCAGAGTACCAGAAATGTTCTCATAGAATAGATTTTTCGGCGGTTGTCAGTATTCACAATCCCAGGTTGACATAATTTCTAGTTGCAGACTAGTAATTAGTATCTAAGAGTTGCTCTTATTCTGTCGGGCTCGTGTTAATGGGATTTATCTGTTAATTGAATGATTAGAATATTCCACCCTGAAACATATAATTGTATGGAATTGATTAGAATGTATAAAATCATAATCAATAAATGTATAGTCCTAGTCAGAATTGGGCTAATGTTTATGTTTATGTCTTTATGGTATTTTAAACACAGACTGTCTGAGCTCGGTGCCGACCTGACTAGAGATTTGGGAGAGAACGGGGAGTACGTCTGAAGGACAAGGTCAATAATCTCTGTCGGCTGGGTAGTGAGACAGTGTGTGCGTAGGATACATACATACACACAGAAGGTATGTGCGTAGGATATCTACTGTTTGTGTGGAAGTATGTGCGTAGGATACCTTCTGTGTGTGTGTATGTATGTGCGTAGGATACCTTCTGTTTGTGTGTATGTATGTGCGTAGGATACCTTCTGTTTGTGTGGCAGTATGTGCGTAGGATACCTTCTGTTTGTGTGGAAGTATGTGCGTAGGATACCTTCTGTTTGTGTGGCAGTATGTGCGTAGGATACCTTCTGTGTGTGTGTATGTATGTGCGTAGGATACCTTCTGTTTGTGTGGCAGTATGTGCGTAGGATACCTTCTGTGTGTGTGTATGTACAGTGGGGAGAACAAGTATTTGATACACTGCCGATTTTGCAGGTTTTCCTACTTACAAAGCATGTAGAGGTCTGTAATTTTTATCATAGGTACACTTCAACTATGAGAGACGGAATCTAAAACAAAAATCCAGAAAATCACATTGTATGATTTTTAAGTAATTAATTTGCATTTTATTGCATGACATAAGTATTTGATACATCAGAAAAGCAGAACTTAATATTTGGTACAGAAACCTTTGTTTGCAATTACAGAGATCATACGTTTCCTGTAGTTCTTGACTAGGTTTGCACACACTGCAGCAGGGATTTTGGCCCACTCCTCCCTACAGATCTTCTCCAGATCCTTCAGGTTTCGGGGCTGTCGCTGGGCGATACGGACTTTCAGCTCCCTCCAAAGATTTTCTATTGGGTTCAGGTCTGGAGACTGGCTAGGCCACTCCAGGACCTTGAGATGCTTCTTACGGAGCACCTCCTTAGTTGCCATGGCTGTGTGCTTCGTGTCGTTGTCATGCTGGAAGACCCAGCCACGACCCATCTTCAATGCTCTTACTGAGGGAAGGAGGTTGTTGGCCAAGATCTCGCGATACATGGCCCCATCCATCCTCCCCTCAATACGGTGCAGTCGTCCTGTCCCCTTTGCAGAAAAGCATCCCCAAAGAATGATGTTTCCACCTCCATGCTTCACGGTTGGGATGGTGTTCTTGGGGTTGTACTCATACTTCTTCTTCCTCCAAACACGGCGAGTGGAGTTAGACCAAAAAGCTCTATTTTTGTCTCATCAGACCACATGACCTTCTCCCATTCCTCCTCTGGATCATCCAGATGGTCATTGGCAAACTTCAGACAGGCCTGGACATGCACTGGCTTAAGCAGGGGGACCTCGCGTGCGCTGCAGGATTTTAATCCATGACGGCGTAGTGTGTTACTAATGGTTTTCTTTGAGACTGTGGTCCCAGCTCTCTTCAGGTCATTGACCAGGTCCTGCCGTGTAGTTCTGGGCTGATCCCTCACCTTCCTCATGATCATTGATGCCCCACGAGGTGAAATCTTGCATGGAGCCCCAGACCGAGGGTGATTGACCGTCATCTTGAACTTCTTCCATTTTCTAATAATTGCGCCAACAGTTGTTTCCTTCTCACCAAGCTGCTTGCCTATTGTCCTGTAGCCCATCCCAGCCTTGTGCAGGTCTACAATTTTATCCCTGATGTCCTTACACAGCTCTCTGGTCTTGGCCATTGTGGAGAGGTTGGAATCTGTTTGATTGTGTGTGGACAGGTGTCTTTTATACAGGTAACGAGTTCAAACAGGTGCAGTTAATACAGGTAATGAGTGGAGAACAGGAGGGCTTCTTAAAGAAAAACTAACAGGTCTGTGAGAGCCGGAATTCTTACTGGTTGGTAGGTGATCAAATACTTATGTCATGCAATAAAATGCAAATTAATTATTTAAAAATCATACAATGTGATTTTCTGGATTTTTGTTTTAGATTCCGTCTCTCACAGTTGAAGTGTACCTATGATAAAAATTACAGACCTCTACATGCTTTGTAAGTAGGAAAACCTGCAAAATCGGCAGTGTATCAAATACTTGTTCTCCCCACTGTATGTGCGTAGGATACCTTCTGTTTGTGTGGCAGTATGTGCGTAGGATACCTTCTGTTTGTGTGGAAGTATGTGCGCAGCTATAAAATGGATGTCTTTGTATTCTTGACTTTAGAACGTTCTCTGAATAAACTGTATTAACCTTTTGTGTAAGCTGAGTCTTTGACTAATTATTATTATATCCATGATCTTACAATCCTCGGGAATTGGTCAGAGCTATTGATTGATTGTTATTATCATTGGGATTGGAAATTCTCTTGACAGCTCGATAGTCTCAGAGTTTAACCATCAGCTGATCGAGGTACTCGTGGCCTGAAGAGGATTTCCTCAGGAGGGGGTTTTATTCGTAACAATAGATGAGGGGGTTCTATGATGCCAGATCATGTCTGTGCTCACGGGGGCGGGCCAATGACTTAGTTCAACTTTAAAGGGTATACAATTCTCTCACATTAAAGGTTTAACATCACATTACATCATTTCACAAATAGTTTCATCTTTACTCATTCATTTTATACAAGAATTAGATGCAAACCCCATAATTGAGAAATGTACACATTCAGAGGTATAGTAATGGGTGTTTCCTGTCCTCTCTGAGGTCACCAAATGAAACATACTCGTCATACCGTCCCTTAAGTGTCCACCTTCTCACAAGTGGACATTTTGTATCAAATTCCCATTTTAGGGATTTAGGAGTTTGCCATGTGAAATAATTTGCTCTCTCTATGTGTCTCTCTTTCTGCATGGTCAGGGGAGGAGAGAGTCTACGACCTGAGATAACAGAACCTGGGTGAGATAGAAAGAGAGGGGGATGCCACGATCTATACCCAGAAAGGGCCACGTCATGACAACCCACACAGATCAACACCACACACACAAAAACATACACTCGAGAGCTCAACCCCTCACACACACCCACACAGCCAGACAGCTTACACACCAACCGTGGGCTCAGGAGCACAGTCTCAGTCCAGGAGCACAGTTTCAGTCTCAGTGCAAGACCAGAAGAGTCTTGAGGAGAGAATCTCCAAGCTGATCTCAGAGAATGACGCTGTGGTGGAGGACAAACACCTGGACACGAAGGAAGACCATCCTGTTCAAACAGGGCAGCATCGACCTAAACCTACAAAGACTCCTTCCACTTCGATATGAGTATCAGCAGCAGGCCTGCTACAGCCAGCAGTGAGCTGGCCTGCCGGAGAGGGGAAGAGGGTGGTGGCCATGGTCTGTATAGTTGGATCCCTACCTCCACCAGCCTGGAGCAGAATCATCACTAGCTCCCTGCCCTCCCCCATCTTCACCAGGGTCAGCACTAGCTCCCTAACCCCTCCCCCATCTTCACGAGGGTCATCACTAGCTCCCTGCCCTCCCCCATCTTCACGAGGGTCAGCACTAGCTCCCTGCCCTCCCCCATCTTCACCAGGGTCAGCACTAGCTCCCTAACCCCTCCCCCATCTTCACCAGGGTCAGCACTAGCTCCCTGCCCTCCCCCATCTTCACCAGGGTCAGCACTAGCTCCCTGCCCCCTCCCCCATCTTCACCAGGGTCAGCACTAGCTCCCTACCCCCTCCCCCATCTTCACCAGGGTAGGCACTAGCTCCCTACCCCCTCCCCCATCTTCACCAGGGTAGGCACTAGCTCCCTGCCCCCTCCCCCATCTTCACCAGGGTCAGCACTAGCTCCCTGCCCCCTCCCCCATCTTCACCAGGGTCAGCACTAGCTCCCTAACCCCTCCCCCATCTTCACCAGGGTCAGCACTAGCTCCCTGCCCCCTCCCCCATCTTCACCAGGGTCAGCACTAGCTCCCTGCCCCCTCCCCCATCTTCACCAGGGTCAGCACTAACTCCCTGCCCTCCCCCATCTCCACCAGGGTCATCACTGAGGCATGGTCCTAGGACTCAGGTCCTCTGAGAGAGAGAAAGAGAGAATTAGAGAGAGCATTCTTATATTCACACAGGACACCGGATAAGACAGGAGAAGTACTCCAGATATAACAGACTGACCCTAGCCCCCCAACACATGAACTACTGCAGCATAAATACTGGAGGCTGAGACAGGAGGGGTCAGGAGACACTGTGGCCCCATCCGATGATATCCCCGGACAGGGCCAAACAGGCAGGATATAACCTCACCCACTTTGCCAAAGCACAGCCCCCACACCACTAGAGGGTTATCTTCAACCATCAACTTACCATCCTGAGACAAGGCCGAGTATAGCCCACAAAGATCTCCGCCACGGCACAACCCAAGGGGGGGCGCCAAACCAGACAGGAAGATCACGTCAGTGACTCAACCCACTCAAGTGACGCACCACTCCTAGGGATGGCATGAAAGAGCACCAGTAAGCCAGTGACTCAGCCCCTGTAATAGGGTTAGAGGCAGAGATTCCCAGTGGAGAGAGGGGAACCGGCCAGGCAGAGACAGCAAGGGCGGTTCGTCAGTGGAGAGTAGCCGGAAAGTAGAGCATTGCAGTAGTCTAACCTAGAAGTAACAAAAGCATGGATACATTTTTCTGCATCATTTTTGGACAGAAGGTTTCTGTATTAACAGCCTCACAGCAGGTACCACCTCGTATTAACATCAGGTACCACCTCGTATTAACATCAGGTACCACCTCGTATTAACATCAGGTACCACCTCGTATTAACAGCATGTACCACCTCGTATTAACAGCAGGTACCACCTCGTATTAACAGCAGGTACCACCTCGTATTAACAGCAGGTACCACCTCGTATTAACAGCAGGTACCACCTCGTATTAACAGCAGGTACCACCTCGTATTAACAGCAGGTACCACCTCGTATTAACAGCAGGTACCACCTCGTATTAACAGCAGGTACCACCTCGTATTAACAGCAGGTACCACCTCGTATTAACATCAGGTACCACCTCGTATTAACAGCAGGTACCACCTCGTATTAACATCAGGTACCACCTCGTATTAACAGCAGGTACCACCTCGTATTAACATCAGGTACCACCTCGTATTAACATCAGGTACCACCTCGTATTAACAGCAGGTACCACCTCGTATTAACAGCAGGTACCACCTCGTATTAACATCAGCCTTTAAAAACTGCCTTTAAAAAAAAACATATATTTTTTTCACCTTTATTTAACCAGGTAGGCCAGTTGAGAACAAGTTCTCATTTACAACTGCGACCTGGCCAAGATAAAGCAAAGCAGTGCGACACAAACAACAACACAGAGTTACACATGGAATAAACAAACATACAATCAATAATACAGTAGAAAAGGTCTATATACACTGTGTGCAAATGTAGTAAGACTGGGGAGGTAAGGCAATAAATAGGCCGTTGTGGCGAAGTAATTACAATATAGCAGATTAACACTGGAGTGATTGATGTGCAGATGATGATGTGCAGTTAGAGATACTGGTGTGCAAAAGAGCAGAACAAGTAAATTAAAACAATATTGGGATGAGGTAGGTAGTTGGGTGGGCTATTTAAAGATGGGCTATGTACAGCTGCAGCGATCGGTAAGCTGCTCTGACAGCTGATGCTTGAAGTTAGTGAGGGAGATTTTAGTCTCCAACTTCATTGATTTTTGCAATTCGTTCCAGTCATTGGCAGCAGAGAACTGCTGACATTTGGCGACATTTTTTTAACTAGTCAAGTCAGTTAAGAACAAATTCTTATTTACAATGACGGTCTAGGAACAGTGGGTTAACTACCCTGTTCAGGGGCAGAACAACAGATTTTTACCTTGTCAGCTCGGGGATTCGATCTAGCAACCTTTCAGTTACTAGCCCAACGCTCTAACCACTAGGCTACCTGCCGTCACTACACTCTAACCACTAGGCTACCTGCCGTCACTACACTCTAACCACTAGGCTACCTGCCGTCACTACACTCTAACCACTAGGCTACCTGCCGTCACTACACTCTAACCACTAGGCTACCTGCCGCTACATCAGTGGTCACTGACCACAGTGGTCTGTGGAATAATGTTATTTTGTCTCCACAAGGTGGCAGTAGGTGTTCACAGTTCCTTTCAGATCCCCTCTAGATGTTGTCAGAGGTTTCAACTGCTGCTACAGACAGACAGACAGTCACTTCCTTTAAGACAGTCAGTTCTACCGTCATATCCTTTAAGACAGTCAGTTCTACTGTCACATCCTTTAAGACAGTCAGGTCTACTGTCACATCCTTTAAGACAGTCAGTTCTACTGTCACTTCCTTTAAGACAGCCAGGTCTACTGTCACATCCTTTAAGACAGTCAGTTATACTGTCACTTCCTTTAAGACAGTCAGTTCTACTGTCACTTCCTTTAAGACAGTCAGTTCTACTGTCACTTCCTTTAAGACAGTCAGTTCTACTGTCACTTCCCTTAAGACAGTCAGTTCTACTGTCACTTCCTTTAAGACAGTCAGTTCTACTGTCACATCCTTTAAGACAGTCAGGTCTACTGTCACTTCCTTTAAGAAAGTCAGGTCTACTGTCACTTCCTTTAAGACAGTCAGTTCTACTGTCACTTCCTTTAAGACAGTCAGTTCTACTGTCACTTCCTTTAAGACAGTCAGTTCTACTGTCACTTCCTTTAAGACAGTCAGTTCTACTATCACTTCCTTTAAGACAGTCAGTTCTACTGTCACTTCCTTTAAGACAGTCAGTTCTACTGTCACTTCCTTTAAGACAGTCAGGTCTACTGTCACTTCCTTTAAGACAGTCAGTTCTACTGTCACTTCCTTTAAGACAGTCAGTTCTGTCACTTCCTTTAAGACAGTCAGTTCTACTGTCACTTCCCTTAAGACAGTCAGGTCTACTGTCACATCCTTTAAGACAGTCAGTTCTGTCACTTCCTTTAAGACAGTCAGGTCTACTGTCACTTCCTTTAAGACAGTCAGGTCTACTGTCACATCCTTTAAGACAGTCAGTTCTGTCACTTCCTTTAAGACAGTCAGGTCTACTGTCACTTCCTTTAAGACAGTCAGGTCTACTGTCACATCCTTTAAGACAGTCAGGTCTACTGTCACTTCCTTTAAGACAGTCAGTTCTACTGTCACTTCCTTTAAGACAGTCAGTTCTACTGTCACTTCCTTTAAGACAGTCAGTTGTTCTGTCACTTCCTTTAAGACAGTCAGTTCTACTGTCACTTCCTTTAAGACAGTCAGTTCTACTGTCACATCCTTTAAGACAGTCAGTTCTACTGTCACTTCCTTTAAGACAGTCAGTTCTGTCACTTCCTTTAAGACAGTCAGTTCTGTCACTTCCTTTAAGACAGTCAGTTCTACTGTCACTTCCTTTAAGACAGTCAGTTCTACTGTCACTTCCTTTAAGACAGTCAGTTCTACTGTCAAATCCTTTAAGACAGTCAGTTCTACTGTCACATCCTTTAAGACAGTCAGTTCTACTGTCAAATCCTTTAAGCCAGTCAGTTCTACTGTCACAAATGGCACCTTAGTCCCTATGTAGTTGACCAAGCCCTGGTCAAAAGTAATGCACTATATAGCAAATAGAGTGCTATTTGTGACACAGACAGGGAACTTGGGCCTTCACAGTCAGGTTAACCTCTGACCCGTAGTGGAGCAGGGCTTTGTGGGAGGTGATACCTCAGGGTTAATCCTAGGAGAGGACGTTTAGTTTGAAATCTGATCCTCTGGCTTCATTGCACAGACAGGCTAAAAGAGCTTAGCGGGGAAAAACAAAGGCGGAAGAGTATGTTTCATGATCAACAACTCACGGTGTGATTGTAGGCATGTACAAACCCTTCAGAGTTTCTAGGTTCCCCTGACCTGGAATCTCGATCAAAAGCAGAACTCATTGTCTCCTGAAAGAATTCACAGCTGTTTGTATCACGGCTGTGTACATCCCCCTCACAAGTCGACACTCTGCTGGCCCTCAGGGAAAATACACAGGGACTTTGAACAAATTGGAAACAGCATATCCCAAGGCTTCATTCATTGTATATCAAGTGTAATATTGGGATGCAAACTCAAAAATGGAATACATTTCGACTCTATATGTGAAATAGGTATCTTCTGTCTTTAAGCCCATAACCGTGTCTGTGAGCTGTAGACTTTTGTTTCAAAGTAGATTTGTTTAAGACTACCAAGAAACACTCTTGTGTGAGCCTGATTTAGACCACTGAAGTAAAAAGGTTAAGAAACCAACACATCTCACTCGTGGGAGTAGTATATTGGATCATTGTTATTTGCCATTTCATCCTATAGATGCACCATTGAGAGCATTCTGTAGGGCAGCACAAATATTAAACCCCTTCATTTTGTTGGCACACAACTAGATCCATACTTCCATTCATTTGTATGGGTTACCTTTAGAACAGACCCATGACACTGGTGGGGATCCTAGAGCAAAACAGAGAACATTGTGTTCATGGGAGTCTCCCCTTTCCATAGGCGGTTAGAGAGGAGGTAGAGGAGGATAGAGAGGGGGTAGAGGGGGAAGAGAGGAGGTAGAAGGGGTTAGAGAGGAGGTAGAGGGGGAAGAGAGGAGGTAGAGGGGGTTAGAGAGAGGGAAGAGAGGAGTTAGAGGAGGAAGAGAGGAGGTAAAGGGGGTTAGAGAGGAGGTAGAGGGGGAAGAGAGGAGGTAGAGGGGGAAGAGAGGAGGTAGAGGGGGAAGAGAGGTGGCAGAGGGGGAAGAGAGGAGGTAAAGGGGGTTAGAGAGGAGGTAGAGGGGGAAGAGAGGAGGTAGAGGAAGAAGCGAGGCGGTAGAGGGGGAAGAGAGGAGATAGAGGGGGTTAGAGAGGAGGTAGAGGAGAAAGAGAGGAGGTAGAGGGGGTTAGAGAGGAGGTAGAGGAGGAAGAGAGGAGATAGAGGAGGAAGAGAGGAGGTAGAGGAGGAAGAGAGGAGGTAGAGGGGGTTAGAGAGGAGGTAGAGGAGGATAGAGAGGGGGTAGAGGGGGAAGAGAGGAGGTAGAAGGGGTTAGAGAGGAGGTAGAGGGGGAAGAGAGGAGGTAGAGGGGGTTAGTGGGGAAGTTGGGAGGAAGAGAAGAGGTAGAGGGGGAAGAGAGGGAAGAGAGGAGTTAGAGGAGGAAGAGAGGAGGTAAAGGGGGTTAGAGAGGAGGTAGAGGGGGAAGAGAGGAGGTAGAGGAAGAAGCAAGGCGGTAGAGGGGGAAGAGAGGAGGTAGAGGGGGTTAGAGAGGAGGTAGAGGAGAAAGAGAGGAGGTAGAGGGGGTTAGAGAGGAGGTAGAGGGGGAAGAGAGGAGGTAGAGGGGAAAGAGAGGAGGTAGAGGGGGATGGAGAGGAGGTAGAGGAGGTAGAGGAGGAAGAGAGGAGGTAAAGGGGGATGGAGAGGAGGTAGAGGGGGTTAGAGAGGAGGTAGAGGAGGAAGAGAGGCGGTAGAGGGGGAAGAGAGGAGGTAGAGGAGGAAGAGAGGAGGTAGAGGGGAAAGAGAGGAGGTAGAGGGGGAAGAGACGAGGTAGAGGGGGTTAGAGAGGAGATAGAGGGGGTTAGTGGGGAAGTTGGGAGGAAGAGAAGAGGTAGAGGGGGGAAGAGAGGGAAGAGAGGAGTTGGAGGAGGAAGAGAGGAGGTAAAGGGGGAAGAGAGGAGGTAGAGGGGGAAGAGAGGAGGTAGAGGAGGAAGAGAGGCGGTAGAGGGGGTTAGAGAGGAGATAGAGGGGGATAGAGAGGAGTTAGAGGGGAAAGAGAGGAGGTAGAGGGGAAAGAGAGGAGGTAGAGGGGGAAGAGAGGAGGTAGAGGAGGAGGAGAGGAGGTAGAGGAGAAAGAGAGGAGGTAGAGGGGGATGGAGAGGAGGTAGAGGGGGAAGAGAGGAGGTAGAGGGGGAAGAGAGGAGGTAGAGGGGGAAGAGAGGAGGTAGAGGGGGAAGAGAGGAGGTAGAGGAGGAAGAGAGGAGATAGAGGGGGAAGAGAGGAGGTAGAGGAGGAAGAGAGGAGGTAGAAGGGAAAGAGAGGAGGTAGAGGAGGTAGAGGGGGATGGAGAGGAGGTAGAGGAGGAAGAGAGGAGGTAGAGGGGAAAGAGAGGAGGTAGAGGGGGATGGAGAGGAGGTAGAGGGGGTTAGAGAGGAGATAGAGGGGGTTAGAGAGGAGTTAGAGGGGAAAGAGAGGAGGTAGAGGAGGAAGAGAGGAGGTAGAGGAAGAGAGGAGGTAGAGGGGGAAGAGAGGAGGAGGAAGAGAGGAGATAGAGGGGGAAGAGAGGAGGTAGAGGAGGAAGAGAGGAGGTAGAAGGGAAAGAGAGGAGGTAGAGGAAGAAGAGAGGAGGTAGAGGGGGATGGAGAGGAGGTAGAGGAGGAGGAGAGGAGGTAGAGGGGAAAGAGAGGAGGTAGAGGGGGAAAGAGAGGAGGTAGAGGAGGAAGAGAGGAGGTAGAATAGGAAGAGAGGAGGTAGAGGGGGATGGAGAGGAGATAGAGGGGGTTAGAGAGGAGTTAGAGGGGAAAGAGAGGAGTTAGAGGGGAAAGAGAGGAGGTAGAGGGGAAGAGAGGAGGTAGAGGGGGTTAGAGAGGAGATAGAGGGGTTTAGAGAGGAGTTAGAGGGGAAAGAGAGGAGGTAGAGGAGGAAGAGAGGAGGTAGAGGGGGATGGAGAGGAGATAGAGGGGGTTAGAGAGGAGTTAGAGAGGAGGTAGAGGAGGAAGAGAGGAGGTAGAGGAGGAAGAGAGGAGGTAGAGGGGGATGGAGAGGAGGTAGAGGAGGAAGAGAGGAGGTAGAGGGGGTTAGAGAGGAGTTAGAGGGGAAAGAGAGGAGGTAAGGGAGGAAGAGAGGAGGTAGAGGAGGTAGAGAGGAGGTAGAGGGGGATGGAGAGGAGGTAGAGGGGGTTAGAGAGGAGTTAGAGGGGAAAGAGAGTAGGTAGAGGAGGAAGAGAGGAGGTAGAGGAGGTAGAGGAGGAAGAGAGGAGGTAGAGGAGGTAGAGGAGGAAGAGAGGAGGTAGAGGAGGTAGAGGAGGAAGAGAGGAGGTAGAGGGGAAAGAGAGGAGGTAGAGGGGGATGGAGAGGAGATAGAGGGGGTTAGAGAGGAGATAGAGGGGGTTAGAGAGGAGTTAGAGGGGGAAGAGAGGAGGTAGAGGAGGAAGAGAGGAGGTAGAGGGGGTTAGAGAGGAGATAGAGGGGGTTAGAGAGGAGTTAGAGGGGAAAGAGAGGAGGTAGAGGAGGAAGAGAGGAGGTAGAGGGGGTTAGAGAGGAGTTAGAGGGGAAAGAGAGGAGGTAGAGGAGGTTAGATGAGGGGTAATTAGGAGCGTAGAGGGGCTTCCAGGAAGGTTAAGGGGTTCTCCAGGGGGACTCACTGTGCCTGCCTCTGCTCCAGCCGTCTGACATGCAGTCTGGAATATAAACTCTCACCCGTCTTAAAGCAACTCTGCACAGAGGTAAGAGTTCAGCCAGACTCAACACACACACACACACACACACACACACACACACACACACACACACACACACACACACACACACACACACACACACACACACACACACACACACACACACACACACACACACAGCAGCAGAGCAGTTGTTTCTCATCAGAATAATTGCCTCTGTATCTCCAGCAGTATAATGTATAGCTCCATATGTTAGTCTGTGTATATGTTAATCTGTGTATATGTTAATCTGTGTATATGCTAGTCTGTGTATATGCTAGTCTGTGTATATGTTAGTCTGTGTATATGTTAGTCTGTGTATATGTTAGTCTGTGTATATGTTAGTCTGTGTATATGCTAGTCTGTGTATATGTTAGTCTGTGTATACGCTAGTCTGTGTATATGTTAGTCTGTGTATATGTTAGTCTGTGTATATGTTAGTCTGTGTATATGCTAGTCTGTGTATATGTTAGTCTGTGTATATGTTAGTCTGTGTATATGTTAATCTGTGTATATGTTAGTCTGTGTATATGTTAGTCTGTGTATATGCTAGTCTGTGTATATGTTAGTCTGTGTATACGCTAGTCTGTGTATATGTTAGTCTGTGTATATGTTAGTCTGTGTATATGTTAGTCTGTGTATATGTTAGTCTGTGTATATGCTAGTCTGTGTATATGTTAGTCTGTGTATATGTTAGTCTGTGTATATGCTAGTCTGTGTATATGCTAGTCTGTGTATATGCTAGTCTGTGTATATGTTAGTCTGTGTATACGCTAGTCTGTGTATATGCTAGTCTGTGTATATGTTAGTCTGTGTATATGTTAGTCTGTGTATATGCTAGTCTGTGTATATGTTAATCTGTGTATATGTTAGTCTGTGTATATGCTAGTCTGTGTATATGTTAGTCTGTGTATATGATAATCTGTGTATATGTTAATCTGTGTATATGTTAGTCTGTGTATATGATAATCTGTGTATATGTTAATCTGTGTATATGTTAGTCTGTGTATATGTTAGTCTGTGTATATGATAATCTGTGTATATGTTAATCTGTGTATATGTTAGTCTGTGTATATGTTAGTCTGTGTATATGTTAGTCTGTGTATATGCTAGTCTGTGTATATGCTAGTCTGTGTATATGTTAGTCTGTGTATATGTTAGTCTGTGTATATGTTAGTCTGTGTATATGTTAGTCTGTGTATATGTTAGTCTGTGTATATGCTAGTCTGTGTATATGCTAGTCTGTGTATATGTTAGTCTGTGTATATGTTAGTCTGTGTATATGTTAGTCTGTGTATATGTTAGTCTGTGTATATGCTAGTCTGTGTATATGTTAGTCTGTGTATATGTTAGTCTGTGTATATGCTAGTCTGTGTATATGTTAGTCTGTGTATATGTTAGTCTGTGTATACGCTAGTCTGTGTATATGCTAGTCTGTGTATATGTCAGTCTGTGTATATGTTAGTCTGTGTATATGCTAGTCTGTGTATATGCTAGTCTGTGTGTCTGTGTATATGCTAGTCAGTGTATATGTTAGTAGGAATAGTGTGGGGCTGGCCAATACATAGAGGACTAGTGTGGGGCTGGCCAATACATAGAGGAATAGTGTGGGGCTGGCCAATACATAGAGGAATAGTGTGGGACTGGCCAATACATAGAGGAATAGTGTGGGGATGGTCAATACATAGAGGAATAGTGTGGGACTGGCCAATACATAGAGGAATAGTGTGGGGCTGGCCAATGCATAGAGGAATAGTATGGGGCTGGCCAATACATAGAGGAATAGTATGGGGCTGGCCAATACATAGAGGAATAGTATGGGGCTGGCCAATACATAGAGGAATAGTGTGGGGCTGGCCAATACATAGAGGAATAGTGTGGGGCTGGCCAATACATAGAGGAATAGTGTGTGGCTGGCCAATGCATAGAGGAATAGTGTGGGGCTGGCCAATACATAGAGGAATAGTGTGTGGCTGGCCAATGCATAGAGGAATAGTGTGGGGCTGGTCAATACATAGAGGAATAGTATGGGGCTGGTCAATACATAGAGGAATAGTGTGGGGCTGGCCAATACATAGAGGAATAGTATGGGGCTGGCCAATACATAGAGGAATAGTGTGGGGCTGGCCAATACATAGAGGAATAGTGTGGGGCTGGCCAATACATAGAGGAATAGTGTGGGGCTGGCCAATACATAGAGGAATAGTGTGGGGCTGGCCAATGCATAGAGGAATAGTGTGAGACTGGCCAATACATAGAGGAATAGTATGGGGCTGGCCAATACATAGAGGAATAGTGTGGGGCTGGCCAATACATACAGGACTAGTATGGGGCTGGCCAATACATAGAGGAATAGTGTGGGGCTGGCCAATACATAGAGGAATAGTGTGGGACTGGCCAATACATAGAGGAATAGTGTGGGGATGGTCAATACATAGAGGAATAGTGTGGGACTGGCCAATACATATAGGAATAGTGTGGGGCTGGCCAATGCATAGAGGAATAGTATGGGGCTGGCCAATACATAGAGGAATAGTATGGGGCTGACCAATACATAGAGGAATAGTATGGGGCTGGCCAATACATAGAGGAATAGTGTGGGGCTGGCCAATACATAGAGGAATAGTGTGGGGCTGGCCAATACATAGAGGAATAGTGTGTGGCTGGCCAATGCATAGAGGAATAGTGTGGGGCTGGCCAATACATAGAGGAATAGTGTGGGGCTGGTCAATACATAGAGGAATAGTATGGGGCTGGTCAATACATAGAGGAATAGTATGGGGCTGGCCAATACATAGAGGAATAGTATGGGGCTGGCCAATACATCGAGGAATAGTGTGGGGCTGGCCAATACATAGAGGAATAGTGTGGGGCTGGTCAATACATAGAGGAATAGTGTGGGGCTGGCCAATGCATAGAGGAATAGTGTGGGGCTGGTCAATACATAGAGGAATAGTATGGGGCTGGCCAATGCATAGAGGAATAGTGTGGGGCTGGTCAATACATAGAGGAATAGTATGGGGCTGGTCAATACATAGAGGAATAGTATGGGGCTGGCCAATACATAGAGGAATAGTATGGGGCTGGCCAATACATCGAGGAATAGTGTGGGGCTGGCCAATACATAGAGGAATAGTGTGGGGCTGGCCAATACATAGAGGAATAGTGTGGGGCTGGCCAATACATAGAGGTATAGTGTGGGGCTGGTCAATACATAGAGGTATAGTGTGGGGCTGGCCAATACATAGAGGAATAGTATGGGGCTGGCCAATACATAGAGGAATAGTATGGGGCTGGCCAATACATAGAGGAATAGTGTGGGGCTGGTCAATGCATAGAGGAATAGTGTGGGGCTGGTCAATACATAGAGGAATAGTATGGGGCTGGTCAATACATAGAGGAATAGTGTGGGGCTGGCCAATACATAGAGGAATAGTGTGGGGCTGGCCAATACATAGAGGAATAGTGTGGGGCTGGCCAATACATAGAGGAATAGTGTGGGGCTGGCCAATACATAGAGGACTAGTATGGGGCTGGCCAATACATAGAGGAATAGTGTGGGGCTGGCCAATACATAGAGGAATAGTATGGGGCTGGCCAATACTTAGAGGAATAGTGTGGGGCTGGCCAATACATAGAGGAATAGTATGGGGCTGGCCAATACATAGAGGAATAGTGTGGGGCTGGCCAATACACAGAGGAATAGTATGGGGCTGGCCAATACATAGAGGAATAGTGTGGGGCTGGTCAATACATAGAGGAATAGTGTGGGGCTGGTCAATACATAGAGGAATAGTGTGGGGCTGGCCAATACATAGAGGAATAGTGTGGGGCTGGCCAATACATAGAGGAATAGTGTGGGGCTGGTCAATACATAGAGGAATAGTGTGGGACTGGTCAATGCATAGAGGAATAGTGTGGGGCTGGCCAATACATAGAGGAATAGTGTGGGGCTGGTCAATACATAGAGGAATAGTGTGGGGCTGGCCAATGCATAGAGGAATAGTGTGGGGCTGGTCAATACATAGAGGAATAGTGTGGGGCTGGCCAATACATAGAGGACTAGTGTGGGGCTGGCCAATACATAGAGGACTAGTGTGGGGCTGGCCAATAAATAGAGGAATAGTATGGGGCTGGCCAATACATAGAGGAATAGTGTGGGGCTGGCCAATACATAGAGGACTAGTGTGGGGCTGGCCAATAAATAGAGGAATAGTATGGGGCTGGCCAATACATAGAGGAATAGTGTGGGGCTGGCCAATACATAGAGGAATAGTGTGGGGCTGGTCAATACATAGAGGAATAGTGTGGGGCTGGCCAATGCATAGAGGAATAGTGTGGGGCTGGTCAATACATAGAGGACTAGTGTGGGGCTGGTCAATACATAGAGGAATAGTGTGGGGCTGGCCAATACATAGAGGAATAGTGTGGGGCTGGCCAATACATAGAGGAATAGTGTGGGGCTGGCTAATGCATAGAGGAATAGTATGGGGCTGGCCAATACATAGAGGAATAGTGTGGGGCTGGCCAATACATAGAGGAATAGTGTGGGGCTGGCCAATACATAGAGGAATAGTATGGGGCTGGCCAATACATAGAGGAATAGTGTGGGGCTGGCCAATACATAGAGGAATAGTGTGGGGCTGGTCAATACATAGAGGAATAGTGTGGGGCTGGCCAATGCATAGAGGACTAGTGTGGGGCTGGCCAATACATAGAGGAATAGTGTGGGGCTGGCCAATACATAGAGGAATAGTGTGGGGCTGGCCAATACATAGAGGAATAGTATGGGGCTGGCCAATACATAGAGGAATAGTGTGGGGCTGGCCAATACATAGAGGAATAGTGTGGGGCTGGTCAATACATAGAGGAATAGTGTGGGGCTGGCCAATGCATAGAGGAATAGTGTGGGGCTGGTCAATACATAGAGGAATAGTGTGGGGCTGGTCAATACATAGAGGAATAGTGTGGGGCTGGTCAATGCATAGAGGAATAGTGTGGGGCTGGTCAATGCATAGAGGAATAGTGTGGGGCTGGCCAATACATAGAGGAATAGTGTGGGGCTGGCCAATACATAGAGGAATAGTGTGGGGCTGGTCAATACATAGAGGAATAGTGTGGGGCTGGCCAATGCATAGAGGACTAGTGTGGGGCTGGCCAATACATAGAGGAATAGTGTGGGGCTGGCCAATACATAGAGGAATAGTGTGGGGCTGGCCAATACATAGAGGAATAGTGTGGGGCTGGCCAATGCATAGCTGAGAGGGGCGTGTCTGTATGTACTGTGCTTAAATAATGCCGTCTTCTTTAATCAAGTCCTGTGTGTTGAGACAGGCTTATTGCCCCATAGGGAAATGTGTCTGGCAACAATACAAGCCATAATAACACAAGAGTCACACTTCACTGGTATACCCTTCACTGGTATACACTTCACTGGTATACACTTCACTGGTATACACTTCACTGGTATACACTTCACTGGTTTTACACTTCACTGGTTTTACACTTCACTGGTATACACTTCACTGGTATACACTTCACTGGTTTTACACTTCACTGGTTTTACACTTCACTGGTTTTACATTTCACTGGTTTTACACTTCACTGGTTTTACACTTCACTGGTATACACTTCACTGGTTTTACACTTCACTGGTATACACTTCACTGGTATACACTTCACTGGTTTTACACTTCACTGGTTTTACACTTCACTGGTTTTACACTTCACTGGTTTTACACTTCACTGGTTTTACACTTCACTGGTCTACACTTCACTGGTTTTACACTTCACTGGTATACACTTCACTGGTTTTACACTTCACTGGTTTTACACTTCACTGGTTTTACACTTCACTGGTTTTACACTTCACTGGTTTTACACTTCACTGGTCTACACTTCACTGGTTTTACACTTCACTGGTCTACATTGTAGAATAATAGTGAAGACATCCAAACTATTAAGTAACACACATGGAATCATGTAGTAACCAAAAAAGTGTTAAACAAATCAAAACACATTTTAGATTCTTCAAAGCAGACACCCTTTGCCTTGATGACAGCTTTGCACATTCTTGGCATTCTCTCAACCAGCTTCATGAGGTAGTCACCTGGAATGCATTTTAATTAACAGGTGTGCCTTGGTAAAAGTACATTTGTGGAATTTAATTCCTTTGAGCCAATCAGTTGTGTTGTGACAAGGTAAGGGTGATATACAGAAGATAGCCATATTTGATTAAACACCAAGTCCATATTATGGCAAGAACAGCTCAAATAAACAAAGAGAAACGACAGTCCATTATTACTTTAAGACATGAAGGTCAGTCAATATGGAACATTTTAAGAACTTTGAACTTTTCAAGTGCAGTTACAAAAATCAAATCAAATCAAATGGTATAAGTCACATGTGCCGAATACAACAGGTGTAGACCTTTACAGGGAAATGCTTACTTACGAGCCCCTAACCAACAATGCAGTAAAAAAAGAATAAGAATAAGAAATAAAAGTAACAAGTAATTAAAGAGCAGCAGTAAAATAACAATAGCGAGGCTATATACAGGGGGGTACTGGTACAGAGTCAATGTGGAGGCTATATACAGGGGGTACCGGTACAGAGTCAATGTGGAGACTATATACAGGGGGTACCGGTACAGAGTCAATGTGGAGGCTTTATATAGGGGGGTACCGGTACAGCGTCAATGTGGAGGATATATACAGGGGGTACCGGTACAGAGTCAATATGGAGGCTATATACAGGGGGGTACCGGTACAGATTCAATGTGGAGGCTATATACAGGGTGTTACGGTACAGAGTCAATGTGGAGGCTATATACAGGGGGTACCGGTACAGAGTCAATGTGCGGGGGCATCGGTTAGTTGAGGTAAAATGTACATGTAAGTAGAGTTATTAAAATGACTATGCATAGATGATAACAACAGAGAGTAGCAGCGGTGTAAAAGAGGGGGGGGGGGGGGGGGGAATGCAAATAGTCTGGTAGCCATTTGATTAGCTGTTCAGGAGTCTTATGGCTTGGGGGTAGAAGCTGTTAAGAAAACTCTTGGACCTAGACTTGACGCTCCGGTACCGCTTGCCGTGCGGTAGCAGAGAGCACAGTCTATGACTAGGGTGGCTGGAGTCTGATATTTTTATCGGCCTTCCTCTGACACCGCCTGGTATAGAGGTCCTGGATGGCAGGAAGCTTGGCCCCAGTGATGTACTGGGTCGTACGCACTACCCTCTGTAGTGCCTTGCGGACAGAGGCCGAGCAGTTGCCATACCAGGCAGTGACGCAACCAGTCAGGATGCTCTCGATGGTGCAGCTGTAGAACCTTTTGAGGATCTGAGGACCTATGCCAAATCTTTTCAGTCTCCTGAGGGGGAATAGGTTCTGTCGTGCCCTCTTCTCGACTGTTTTGGCGTGCTTGGACCAAAAACCATCAAGCTCTATGATGAAACTGTCTCTCATGAGGACAGCCACAGGAAAGGAAGACCCAGAGTTAACGCTGCTGCAGAGGATAAGTTTATTAGAGTTACCAGCTTCACAGAGTTCAAGTAACAGACACATCTCAACATCAACTGTTCAGAGGAGACTGTATGAATCAGGCCTTCATGGTTGAATTGCTGTAAAGAACCCACTACTAAAGGACACCAATAAGAAGAAGAGACTTGCTTGGGCCAAGAAACACGAGCAATGGAAATTAGACCGGTGGAAATTTGTCCTTTGGTCTGATGAGTCCAAATCTTTTATTTTTGGTTCCAACCACCGTGTCTTTGTGAGACGCAGAGTAGGTGAACGGATCTCTGCATGTGTGGTTCCCACCGTGAAGCATGGAGGAGGAGGTGGGATGGTGTGGGGGTGGTTTGCTGGTGACACAGTCTGTGAATTATTTAGAATTCAAGGCACACTTAACAAGCATGGCTACCACAGCATTCTGCAGTGATACGCCATCCCATCTGGTGTGCGTTTAGTGGGAGTATCATTTGTTTTTCAACAGGACAATGACCCAACACACCTCCAGGCTGTGTAAGGGCTATTTGACCAAGAGGGAGAGTGATGGAGTGCTGCATCAGATGACCTGGCCTCCACAATCACCCGACCTCAACCCAATTGAGATGGTTTGGTATGAGTTGGACCGCGGAGTGAAGGAAAAGCAGCCAACAAGTGCTTAGCGTATGTGGGAACTCCTTCAAGACGGTTGGAAAAGCATTCCAGGCGAAGCTGGTTGAGAGAATGCCAAGAGTGTTCAACGCTGTTATCAAGGCAAAGGGTGGCTAATTTGGAAAATCTAAAATCTAAAATATATTTTGATTTATTTAACACTGTTTTGGTTACTACATGATTCCATATGTGGTATTTCATAGTTTAGATGTCTTCACTATTATTCTACAATGTAGAAAATAATAAAAATAAAGAAAAACCCTTGACTGAATAGGTGTGTCCAAACTTTTGACTGATACTGTATTTAAAGTAGAAAGTATTCAGACCCCTTGACTTTTTCCCACATTTTGTTATGTTACAACCTTGTCCTAAAATGTATTAAATAAACACATTTTGTCATCAATCTACACAAGATGTAGCCTTTATTTAACTAGGCAAGTCAGTAAAGGACAAATTCTTACTTACAATGACGGCCTACTCCGACCAAACCCGGACGACGCTGAGCCGATTGTGCGCCGCCCTACGGGAACTCCCAATCACAGCCAGATGTGATACAGCCTGGATTCGAACCAGGGACTGTAGTGACGCTTCAGTGCCTTAGACCGCTGCGCCACTCAGGAGCCCTGAAAAAAGGAAAACAGGTTTGAATTTAAGTATGCTCTCTCTCTTTCTCTCTCTCGGAGGACCTTCTCTGCCTCTAACCCTATTACAGGGGCTGAGTCACTGGCTTACTGGTGCTCTTTCATGCCGTCCCTAGGAGGGGTGCATCACTTGAGTGGGTTGAGTCACTGACGTGATCTTCCTTTCCGGATTGGCGCCCTCCCTTGGGTTCAAGCCGTGAGGGAGATCTTCGTGGGCTATACTCGGCCTTGTCTCAGGATAGTAAGTTGGTGGTTGAAGGTATCCCTCTAGTGGTGTGGGGGCTGTGCTCTGGCAAAGTGGGTGGAGTTATATCCTGCCTTTTTGTCCTGTCCGGGGGTATCGTCAGACGGGGCCACAGTGTCTCCCGACCCTTCCTGTCTCAGCCTCCAGTATTTATGCTGAAATAGTTTATGTGGGGTCTAGGGTCAGTCTGTTATATCTGGAGTATTTCTCCTGTCTTATCCGGTGTCCTGTGTGAATTTAAGTATACTCTCTCTAATTCTCTCTCTTTCTTTTTCTATCTTTCTTTCTTTCTTTCTCTCGGAGGACCCGAGTCCTAGGACCATGCCTCAGGATGACCTGACATGATGACTCCTTGCTGTCCCCAGTCCACCTGGCCGTGCTGCTGCTCCAATTTCAACTGTTCTGCCTGCGGCTATGGAACACTGACCTGTTCACCGGACGTGCTACCTGTCCCAGACCTGCTGTTTTCAACTCTCTAGAGACCGCAGGAGCGGTAGAGATACTCTCAATGATCGGCTATGAAAAGCCAACTGACATTTACTCCTGAGGTGCTGACTTGTTGCACCCTCGACAACTACTGTGATTATTATTATTTGACCATGCTGGTCATTTATGAACATTTGAACATCTTGGCCATGTTCTGTTATAATCTCCACACGTCACAGCCAGAAGAGGACTGGCCACCCCTCATAGCCTGGTTCCTCTCTAGGTTTCTACCTAGGGTTTGGCCTTTCTAGGGAGTTTTTCCGAGCCGCCGTGCTTCTACACCTGCATTGCTTGCTGTTTGGGGTTTTAGGCTGGGTTTCTTTACAGCACTTTGAGATATCAGCTGATGTTCGAAGGGCTATATAAATACATTTGATTTGATTTTGATTTGATTTAGACATTTGTGGGGGGAAAAATAATAAAATATAAAACAAAAATACATTATTTTCATAAGTATTCAGACCCTTTGCTATGAGACTGTTAATTGAGCTCAGGTGCATCCTGTTTCCATTGATCATCCTTGAGATGTTTCTACAACTTGGAGACGACCTGTGGTAAATTCAATTGATTGGACATGATTTGGAAAGGCACACACTTGTCTATATATAATTTGCACAGTTGACAGTGCATGTCAGAGCAAAAACCAAGCCATGAGGTCGAAAGAATTGTCCATAGAGCTCCAAGATAGGATTATGTCGAGGCACAGATCTGGGAAAGGTTACCAATAATGTCTGCAGTATTGAAGGTACCAAAGAACACAGTGGCCGCCATCATTATTAAATGGTAGAAATTTGGAACCATCAAGACTCTTCCTGGAGCTGGTCGCCCAGCCAAACCTAGCAACCGGGGGAGAAGGACCTTGGTCAGGGAGATGACCAAGAACCCAATGGTCACTCTGACAGAGCTCTAGAGTTCCTCTGTGGAGATGGGAGAACCTTCCAGAAGGACAACCTTCTCTGCAGCACTCCACCAATCAGACCTTTATGGTAGAGTGGCCAGACCGAAGCCACTCCTCAGTAAAAGGCACATGACAGCCTGCTTGGAGTTTGCTAAAAGGCAGCTAAAGACTCTCAGACCATGAGAAACAAGATTCTCTGGTCTGATGAAACCAAGATTGAACTCTTTGGCCTGAATGCCAAGTATCACGTCTGGAGGAAACCTGGCACCATCCCTATGGTGAAGCATGGTGGTGGCAGCATCATGCTGTGGGGATGTTTTTCAGCAGCAGGGACTATACTAGTACAGTAGAGTGTACTAGTATAGTTAGGGCCCCTACAGTAGAGTGTACTAGTAGAGTTAGGGCCCCTACAGTAGAGTGTACTAGTAGAGCTAGGGCCCCTACAGTAGAGTGTACTAGTAGAGTTAGGGCCCCTACAGTAGTGTGTACTAGTAGAGTTAGGGCCCCTACAGTAGAGTGTACTAGTATAGTTAGGGCCCCTACAGTAGAGTGTACTAGTATAGTTAGGGCCCCTACAGTAGAGTGTACTAGTAGAGTTAGGGCCCCTACAGTAGAGTGTACTAGTAGAGTTAGGGCCCCTACAGTAGAGTGTACTAGTAGAGTTAGGGCCCCTACAGTAGTGTGTACTAGTAGAGTTAGGGCCCCTACAGTAGAGTGTACTAGTAGAGTTAGGGCCCCTACTGTAGAGTGTACTATTAGAGTTAGGGCCCCTACAGTAGAGTGTACTAGTAGAGCTACTGGCCCCTACAGAGGAGAGGAGGGAGGGGAGGGGGCAGAGGAGGGGAGAGGAGGGGAGGGAGAGGAGCGGGGAGAGGAGAGGAGGGAGAGGAGGGGACAGAGGAGAGGAGGGGAGAGGAGAGGACAGAGGAGAGGAGGGGAGAGGATAGGAGGGGAGAGGAGAGGAGGGGAGAGGAGTGAGGGGGCAGAGGAGGGAGGGGAGCGGGGAGAGGAGAGGTGGAGAAAGAGAGGAGGAGAGAGGACAAAGGAGGGGAGGGGAGGGGTGGAGGAGAAGAGGAGGGGAGAGGAGGGGGGGGGGGGGTGGAGAAAGAGAGGGAGGAAGGATGAGAGGAGAAGAGAGGGGAGCCATACAGCAGAATACAGTTCATCAGGATGCTGGCTGGGGAGACATAACCCTAGTCAACACTCAGGAAACACTTCCAGCCAGCCAGTGTGTGTAAGCCATATATCCTGACTCCCATCAGTCAGAGGGAGGGAGGGAGGGAGGGAGGGAGGGAGGGAGGGAGGGAGGGAGGGAGGGTGGAGGGCAGGAGGACGACAATCCTAACAGAGGTGAGGAGGTGTTTCTCTGGGTCATCTAAGGGCCATGTTGGCTACCAAGCTGTCAGGAAATCACCCCGGATCTCCTCTTCTGTCAGGAAATCACCCCGGATCACCTCTTCTGCCAGGAAATCACCCAGGATCACCTCTTCTGCCAGGAAATCACCCTGGATCACCTCTTCTGCCAGGAAATCACCCTGGATCACCTCTTCTGCCAGGAAATCACCCTGGATCACCTCTTCTGTCAGGAAATCACCCTGGATCACCTCTTCTGTCAAGAAATCACCCTGGATCACCTCTTCTGTCAGGAAATCACCCTGGATCACCTCTTCTGTCAGGAAATCACCCTAGATCACTTCTTCTGCCAGGAAATCACCCTGGATCACCTCTTCTGCCAGGAAATCACCCTGGATCACCTCTTCTGCCAGGAAATCACCCTGGATCACCTCTTCTGCCAGGAAATCACCCTGGATCACCTCTTCTGCCAGGAAATCCCCCTGGATCACCTCTTCTGCCAGGAAATCACCCTGGATCACCTCTTCTGTCAGGAAATCACCCTGGATCACCTCTTCTGTCAGGAAATCACCCTGGATCACCTCTTCTGTCAGGAAATCACCCTGGATCACCTCTTCTGCCAGGAAATCACACTGGATCACCACTTCTGTCAGGAAATCACCCTGGATCACCTCTTCTGTCAGGAAATCACCCTGGATCACCTCTTCTGTCAGGAAATCACCCTGGATCACCTCTTCTGTCAAGAAATCACCCTGGATCACCTCTTCTGTCAGGAAATCACCCTGGATCACCTCTTCTGTCAAGAAATCACCCTGGATCACCTCTTCTGCCAGGTAATCAACCTGGATCACCTCTTCTGCCAGGAAATCACCCTGGATCACCTCTTCTGCCAGGAAATCACCCTGGATCACCTCTTCTGCCAGGAAATCACCCTGGATCACCTCTTCTGCCAGGAAATCACCCTGGATCACCTCTTCTGCCAGGATATCACCCTGGATCACCTCTTCTGCCAGGAAATCACCCTGGATCACCTCTTCTGTCAGGATATCACCCTGGATCACCTCTTCTGTCAGGAAATCACCCTGGATCACCTCTTCTGTCAGGAAATCACCCTGGATCACCTCTTCTGCCAGGAAATCACCCTGGATCACCTCTTCTGTCAGGAAATCACCCTGGATCACCTCTTCTGTCAGGAAATCACCCTGGATCACCTCTTCTGTCAGGAAATCACCCTGGATCACCTCTTCTGCCAGGAAATCACACTGGATCACCTCTTCTGTCAGGAAATCACCCTGGATCACCTCTTCTGTCAGGAAATCACCCTGGATCACCTCTTCTGTCAAGAAATCACCCTGGATCACCTCTTCTGTCAGGAAATCACCCTGGATCACCTCTTCTGTCAAGAAATCACCCTGGATCACCTCTTCTGCCAGGTAATCAACCTGGATCACCTCTTCTGCCAGGAAATCACCCTGGATCACCTCTTCTGTCAGGAAATCACCCTGGATCACCTCTTCTGCCAGGAAATCACCCTGGATCACCTCTTCTGCCAGGAAATCACCCTGGATCACCTCTTCTGCCAGGAAATCACCCTGGATCACCTCTTCTGCCAGGATATCACCCTGGATCACCTCTTCTGCCAGGAAATCACCCTGGATCACCTCTTCTGTCAGGAT